>NW_008824473.1:2870299-2916295 GCF_000699105.1 Pygoscelis adeliae
TTGTTCTGTGCAGCTAAGCAGGACTGTACCCGTGTAGAAGCTACCTTACCTTGTGTGCCTCTAGAAATGCCCTCAGCCTTTCATGATGGAGTTTTACAGGGAAGCGTCCCTGTTACGAGGCTTCTTGGGCAGGTTTCACCGAGTAATTCAGCGCTTGCTTCAGCCGCCTGCGGCATATGCGGCTGGCAGCTGGGGATTAACAACCAACTTCCTAACAGGGAGAGCAGCTGCAGAGGAGAATGAAGCAGTCACCGCATCGGTCATCAGCTGGGCTTGTTTTTATTTTCCCTTACCCCAAGCATCTGGCTGTTTTGATGCCTTTTATCCGTTAGAGGAGTTACAAGGCTCCTTCCCAATGCCGTGCCTGAGAGCCCAATTTGTATCCCTTCGGTTCTCCCATTAGAGACTCGCTTAGGCCCAGAGTATCTTTGGCTGAGCAAATGCAAAGTGGCCTTTTCAGTGCCAGTTGGTATGTGAAAAGACTTTCATATGGGGTTGAAAACAGACTGTGGTATTTCATTTTGTAATTGTTTAGTGTTAGCATCTTGTTCTCAAAATACTAATTTTCATCTCATTTGCAACTGTCACATCTACAGTGATGGCAGATACCTTGCTCTGCATAACTGAGTTACTTGTGAATTCAGTCTTGTAGGGAGCGTGTCAGCTGTGCTTTCTAAAAAGGCATCGAGGCCTGAGGATGGGTGTTAGAATCTCGCCTGAATCCAATTGACCCTCACTGGGTAGATCTAAGTGTTTTCTGGAAATAAGTTTAATTTTAGAAGTAAAATCCCAGCTCTGTGTGAAGCTGTCTGTGTAGTATATAAAATAAATAATGTATTTTGCATATATGTGATGCAACACCCAATTATTAAATTTAGAAATTAATTTTAATTTAGTAATTTGGCACTGTGTCAATTCAAATGAAAAAATAATTTAGATTTATTTTTTATTTTGAGTATAACAATAACATTAAAACCAACCTATGAGTATCATCAGTTCCATGGTTTGATTTCTAGCACCTGAGACTTGTTCATAGGTTCGGAGAAGACCTAAAACTCCACATGAATCTTGCAACATTAGTGCTTCTGACCCAAAAGTTCATATGCGCAATGCCACTGATACCTGCTTTTCTAGATAAACTGTTCAATGCCTATATTATACTACCATACTCAGGACAGTCTCCCCAGGACTTCCATCGCACTTGTGTTGTATATCCTGTGATGTTTTAGTGCTCCTCATCCACGCTCTTTCTTTGCAGCCCATTGAAATGAAAGCCTGAATATCTAATAGATGTGGTGACAGCTGGCAGAAGAGAAGCATATGGCAAACCATGAGAGCTGTTATGGAGAAAGGTGTTTTATCTGAGGGAAATTATACACGGGAGTTACACGGTGTCGAAAACATTTGCATCCTGACACCTACCCCCTTTTGCTTTGCTATACCTGTTCCTTATACCTGAGGTTGAACAGTAGCATTGATTTTTTGGAAGCCAAATGTGTGCACATAAAAAACATCATCATCTCCACAGTGTTTCAGGTAGATGACAAGGCTCGCACTTCTACAGCTTTGCAGTACGGTTGCTATGTTTTTCAGCAACTCCTTTAGTAGATGGTCAGAAGCTGACTTTCCTCTTCAGTGTGATATTTCTCTCCTTTCATCATCTTTTTCAGTAAAGAAAATGTGGGTGTTTTTTTTTTTTTAAGATGTTCCTGAAACCCATTTGAGTTTACTGCAAATATTACTGTTGCTGTATTAATCAGAAAAAAATTTAATAATATACAGATATTATCTGTACTTTACTACTTTCTCTAACCAATAATTGTCACTTGCTAGGGCTTCATTTGTTGTGGGCTTCAGTGCTTCCTGTAATAAGTAAATGGAAAGGCTGATAGTGTTATAAAAACTACTCTTAGCTAACATTGCTGTTTCCAGCTACAAGCTGAATTGATTTTCTCACAGATCCTGAAAAGCCAGAAGATCTCAAAGCCAGGAGATTACAAAGCAGTATAAAACACTTTTATTAGAAATAACTATAGAATAATTACATTGTATTTGAGGAACTACTAGCCTGAAATGATCTTTATGACAGTTTTAGTAGGTGCATAGTCTAACATACAATTTTATTTTCAGAGTAAGGCAGCTGGAAAGAAAACAAAGGTTTACCATATTGCCAAGGAGATCATGAGCTCAGAGAAAGTGTAAGTGTCAATGCTAAACTTAACAGCTACTCAGCTTATTTTAATTGGGCAATTAAAATGTAACTATTTGCTTTTTCTTGCTTTTCTGATAGGTTTGTGGATGTGCTAAAGCTCTTACACATTGTAAGTATCAGAAAAAAAAAGCTTCCTCTTCTATGTTTAATCTGTTAAAGTTCTATGTTTAGGCTTTATTGTAGTGAATGTAACTTTTTTCTGCTGTGTCTACATATTCAAAATGTAAAAATTAATCTAATTAAGCAGAAGTTTAAAGTTTCAGATTTTATATAATGGATGAATATTTTGGTGGTTCCTTCTGCATCTCCTTAATTAATGTATGCGGTCTTCCAGCTGAGTGGGGGTATTGCTTGAATATTGAAAATGGAATATATATATCCATTTATGTTAATCAGCATCATATTTATAAGCCAGCTTGTACCATAGCAACCAAAATAAAATCTTTGGTTAGAATAACTTTTAAAGGGGGGGAGGTGGGAACAGTTTACCTTTAGAAATAGTAAATAAAAACACACGTTCTTTTGGTAATCTAACTAATTAGCTCTAATGTTGGATCCATCACCATGGCAGCATATTTTTTTGGGCTGCAATTCTTTGACAGATGCTTGCTTTCTGATAGCAGCTGTGGTTGTAGGATATGCAATGTGCTGTTCACAGCAAGGGTTAAGTATTTAATCCATGCTTATGCAGAGCAGTCATCTGTTAAACATGCTGTGTAGAGGGTGATAATAGCAAATTAATGAAGAATTTAGCTTTCTCTAGCTCCATTTTATGTGTTTTCTGTCAGCTTCTAGGTGATATGTGTTTGTACCATTTTGTCACTCTATTAAGTGCAAGCATAGTAATTTTTTTTCCTTGGGCAATAGAAGTGGTTATATTGCAAACAGATGCATTAGTCTATCTTAGTCTCTTGAGAAGCATGTTCTGCAAAACTGGAAACAAAGGCTCTTATAGATGGATGTATATAGTCCTGTAATATGGAGATCTTTCAGGAAACAAAAAACTTACCACATCACTTGCTGATTCCTCTTTTGTCTTCCATTTTAGTAATTGATTTTCTTATTCTGTTGAGGCTTGGTTTTTAACAGCTGGGTCAGGCAGTGGCGGCCAATGTGTAATTTATATTGAACATGGTTTCTAGTACAGAAGTCAAGCTTAAATAGTGGTTAAAGGAAGAAACAAGTTTTAAGCTATATGATTTTTAATTATCATATTTTTCAGGCATATAACTTATATCTTAAAGGTGTCTTCGCTTTTTCAGTGTACCAGTTCTTCAGGTAACATGTGCAGTACTGGAAGCAGAGGCCGTTGGTGCAGAGGATGGAGGCAAGCAGAGGAAGAATGTGGGAGAGGGAAAGTAGCAGGGAGTTTAGGAAGTTTCTGGGATAAACTTCAGGTTGTCTGCACGTTGTAAATGTGCAGTGCTGTAGGATGTGTTTTGCTTTGTTTTAATGGATAACTCGCAGCTCTATTCATGACAGTATGCTAGTTTCTAGCTGCCAAATAAAAACCCATTAGAAATGCTTTTGTTGGCTAGCAATAACAATTGACATGTATTCAACCTGGTCTAATGGAGAGGATGCTAAGCTAGGAGTGGAGGAAGTACTTTGCCCTCAACTTGTCCATTGGCCTGCAGCGTGAACCTTGGTGAATGTCCTTGTCAGACTGGGCACCGGTTTTGAAGCGCTGTGTGTGTGTGCATTCTTCATTGAATAAAAATTGCCATACCTGAGAAAGGTTGCAGAAACACGTTGTTTTATTTACAGAGAGTGGTATGCCTGAGGATTTGTGTATGTTTGTCACAGACATTCTTAAATCTGTTTATTTAATCATATATTTCTTATGGATAATATTTAAATGTTGATAAAACTACCCTTTTGATTTTACCTCTACTGAGCCACTTTGGCTTCAGTGTCAGGATTACTAACTGCCAGTCAAGCAACCTCTGACAGATTTCTGGAATTAAAACTTAGATTCTCCCCAGTCTGGGCTGTTTTACCCATAGTAAAGATTTGGCTGGTCAGGTGAGGCTCCGTTACACCTTCTGAATCATCTATTAGTGGTTTTCCAAAGAGTAAATACTTGAAATTTAGTGACTAATTCCATTAGTGATGATCTGAAATTAATAGTATTCTCCTCAGTTTGTCTTACCAATGCCAGTTAATGCAGCTCATGGCTCTTAGTAGAGCCAGGAAACAGAACTGTTGATGTAAGAAAAAGATTTTTAAGTTGCTACTGCTTAGAGCATTTGAAGTGGAGTCTAAAGCAGTTGAGAAGGTGGCAATGTGGTTGCAAGCTGGTTACAAGTACCACTGATTTTTTTTTTAGCATTTTTTTTCTTTTATATTGACAAAGTCAAGTTAGGTGGAGCAACTCTTCCAAGATACCAGGGTGCCAGCCTATTTGGACACTGTTGCACTTTGTAAGTACACCTGGCTGCTTCTGTTGAAGACAGACTACAAAAGTTCTCTAGAAAATGATAAACACTTGGGGACACTTCTGTAATATGAAGTAAGCTGGTCATAACAGAGATAAGGGACTTAACTGGCTTTGCACGCAGATGCTCTCTCAAACATACTCGGTGAATGGGGTTGCTTGAGGGAGGAATCAAACATTAGATGTAATCTTGAATTCTCTGTATTTCTGTAACTATTGTAATGATCTTTTAGAGGACAAGATTCCAGTAAAATGCTGTTAGAAACTCCTGAAAACAAAGGAGCTTAAATCAAACCAGCTCATCTGTATGCATCTTTGTGAGATGGTTCATGCATGGCCTCCAGAAGGTAAACAAGGATTGAGAAGATGTGAGAAGTGCTGTTTCTTCCCTAAGGGCACTTGCAGGAAAAAAAAAAAAAAAAGAAAAGGAACGGTGAACTGGATGTAAAACATAAGTGATGTAAGAGAAACAAGTTTGTCACCGCTCTCTGAGATGCTCTGTGCCCAAAAAACACCTGGCGTTCCTGGAAAAGGAGTAAGGCAGGATTGGTGCCATTTGTACTTCTTTGTTGTGGGATTCTTTGGAAATGGTTTGCTTTGCACAAGTGAGAGGACCTCCTCAGCAGCACCCTGTTGCTGTAAGGGTAAGCTGCCTGGCTTATTTGCTGTCATTTCTTTTGTCCATTTTTGTTCCTAATTTTGTCATTTTGCCAAAACCCACCACTCTTTTTGATTTTGTTTCCCCTCCTGCAACAGTATGGGCAGTGAGGCTTCTGGTCCAGCAGAGGAGCGTGCTTTTTGGGATGGCTCCTTCATTTGCAAGGCTTAGTGTATGTATGACGTTGTGCTGTGTGAGCAAAGAAAAACTTAACCCTTTGGGCATTTGCCTGAGGCTTTAGATCTGTGCATCTGACTTAGACCTCAGTTCTGTCCTTATTAGCACTCTGAGACCAAGTAGGAGGTTGTCAGGAGGCACCTGCAACTTTTCTGTAGCCACAAGATCAGCTTCTTATTGGAGAAGGCAGAGAAGTCAAACATCTCTCTCCTTGCGCACCCCCACCCCCCACCCCCCGCATTGTGTATCCTTCTGTTGAAGATTATCTTAAGTTTTACTGAATCTTTCTACGTTTGGTTGCGAAATAATCAACTATAAGAACATCTTGACTTTAATAAGTTAGTTTTATGTTAGCGTTATGTATGGGTGCTGTGCTACTTGTTATCTGGGGCTGTGTTCCTTGAGGTTCCTATTCTCTGGACCCTCTAGACAATAACCAGAGCACCTGGGTTCTATTGTATATAGCACCTGGGTTCTATTGTATATAGGATGAGTTATTTGACAACCTGGCAAAGTAGATATCTAGCTGGCCAACTTGGCAACAAAACTTACTTTTAAGGTGTCCTGAAGTGAACTGCCTTCATTATAATACTAAAAAACACACCCATAGGTCAAGAAGACCCTTGCCCAGGTGAAGACCCTTCCCCTGCACAAGCATAGTAACAGAAGAGAATGACACAACCGATATTATAATTATATGTAAATCACTAACCAATCATTGTAACTGGGAGTGTATTACCTTGTAATTCTTGTGTATAAATGTAACGGTGATCTAGCCATAGGTGTGCTTGATTTGTGGAAATTCCACCTTGCACCCGGCGCCGCAATAAATAATGCCTGCTTTCTAAAACTCCAAATTGAGTCTTAGAGAGTTCCTCATCTGCCGACTTACGGTAACACTTCCAGAGGCACTTACAAGAGTGGGAAATTTTGGTTTAATATATTTCCATTTTCAGAAGACATTTGCAAAATTATATATATATAGTTTTTAATATATATATAAACTTAGACTTTTTATGTATTGTAGCCAAATATTATGAAAAATAATTCATAGTAGATTTGGAAAAAGAATGTAATGTGCATGTTGAGGAATAAAATAGCTATGGGTTTTGGAGCAAGGGAAGTCCTGACCTCTGGTCCTGGCTTACAACTGACCTACTGTTCGGCAGTGAAAAATTCTCTCAACCTCCAACTCCTTTTTTTCCAACTGTAAAACTTTAATAGGCAGTCTGTGGTGAATATGTTGATAAATTTTTAGTCTATGAAGTGCTTTAGAATTGCTGATGGAGCATTTGACAACGAATTGCAGCTGTAGTCATCTTATTAAAAAGGCTAATGAAATAGTTTTGGTTTGGAAGGAAACATTGCTCTACTACCCAACCTATTCCTTGAAATAACATTCTGGGAATATGCCACAGTCAAGTCATTGATTATTGTAAAAAATTAACTGTATTATATTGTTAAACACTTATAAATTATTTTACTACCTGAGAAAAAGGTGTGGAACTACTTGGCAGCTTTCCAGAAGCAGTCTCATATGTTTGAAAAATGTCACGATCCACACTTACTCATGGTCTTCGTTACTGATCGTTGATATAGTTTAACTTAACAGTCTATGGTTAATAGTCTAACTATAGTCAAGACTGCCTATTTATATTTTAAATAATGTATTTGTGAAATTGTCTTTAGCAGTCGTGTTTACAGTTTGTCACACATAGCAGCCTGGCTGTTCCCCAGAGTGTGAAACTTCCTCCCCTTCCCTCCTCCCCCCCGTAGGATGTGTGTGTTCCTTGAAAAGCATCCAAGCGCAAACTTTTTTTTTTCCTTCTCCTTAAATTAAATTGATATTTGAGCTATCTGCAGGTGTATTTAGCTGGGAGTTGTACCTCAGCGGAAGGGATTATGGCTTATTTTTGCTTTGTCGATGGCATGTTCTAGGAGAACAGATCCAAGATGAATATTGGTTGAAGCCTTAGGAGTAAAATACGTGACCACGTTTAGATCATGTAGTTCTTTCTCTTCCAGTTAAATTTAGGAGAAGTTTTAATTTCACCCATTTGAAATTATCTTCACTCAGCTATTAGATACCCGAAGGTGCACTTAACCCAGTCAGCAGCTGAGCGAAGGTTTAGTCTGGTCAGTACCTATTTTGGTTTACAACTAAACTTGTACCTTTGCTCCTTAGACTGACGCGGGCAGGTTGCTTCGCTGCGTGCTGGGTGGAAAGAACTGAGAGGGATTGTGAGTCAGGGCCTTTGCAGAGGGGAACTGCGTGGGCTGATCGCAGATGATTCACAACAGGGTCAGAATTATTTCAGATATCACGGCCCTTTGCTTATTTAAGGAAGCTGCATTGAAGGAGGGGTGGGAGGAAACAAAAGCAGCGATGGTGGTATCATCCTCAAATATTGTTTAAAAGCTGCGCAGCTCTAGGGGGAGCATATACTAATAGAATAAATAAAGTTCCCTAAACATCTTCAAGTTGGGAATGTTTTATCAGGCCGTAATTCAGCAACAATATGTACTCGGGAGCCTTTAAAACTGTCTAAACTAGATTTTCATATGGACAAGTACCCAGTGGGATGCTGTCTTAGTCTAGAATAAACTAAGACTGTTTCTGGTTTGGAAAGAATGTGCTTTCCAGGGACGGTGATGAGTGCTGTCTTCTTAAAGTAGCTGTGTGAAGACAACTGCCTTTGCCTAAGCAGTGAAAAGTGGTATCAGAAGATTATTATTGGACCAGAATGTAATGTAGAACTAGAAACTGTAAACCAGCATTTTAGAAAGTGTACAATAGCCACCCCCCTTCTGAAAGGAAAAATTATCCTGGTAAGAAGCTGGGATGATTCAGTATACCTAGCATAATCTTTTGTTTTCTGTCGTGCAGCTTATGAAACTCTTGTATAGAGTTGCAAATGGTGTTTTTTAGTGAAATAAGCACATTAATTCCGAAGTGTGGCAAGTTTTGGTTTTTTAATGAGTAAGATTGTAATATTTGAAAGGCTCATTTTTAATTAGAAAATATCTCTCTTTAAAATTCACTGTAATGGATTGCTGCACTGCTTCAAACAGAATAATTTCTAGGACAACTCAGGTGTCTGTCTTTGAACAGACTGATGAAAGCCGTGCTTTTCAGCAGTGTTACGTAGTACTATATGCTAAATATGTTCGTAATACAAATCACTTCTTGCAGGTATATATAGATATCAGAGCAATGTATACATTATTTGCAACAGCGATTCTGTTTTTATTTAGCAGTAAACAATTTAGTTTTAGAAGGAATTAGATTCTGGTGCATTGAATGACTATTACTGCAATTTCTCATTTCTAAGTCATTCACCTACTTGTATAAAAACTTGTCCTTGTCTGAATACCTTCCCTATGGAGTGAAATTTCAGAGCTTACTTTTTAAGTTAACATATTTTACGTTTGGTAATTAAAACAGACCTATTCTCTGTTTTGTCCTTTTGGATAAGAAGTTACTTTCTCAGGAGGCCAGTACCTTCAAGTGTAAACACTGTTAAGTCCAACCTTGTAAGGTTTGTTTGACTTTTCCTACCCCCACTCCTCAGGCATGTGCTCTCTGCCTTCAACTCTTAAGTTTATCTCAAGATGAACTTGGCATGACACTTACTTCACACCCACTGCCAGGTTAAAAATAAATCTTAATATGATTACAGTGACAAATGCATTGTACTGCTTCTGTAGTGAAGACTTGATAATTAAAAAATAAATTAAAAAAAAAGCACTGAAGTTTAGCTCTTTTGTTGTTTAGCAGGCTGGTTTGCATCATTTGAAAGCTTCACGTTATCTTTCTTCCCTGCGTTTCCTCTCTGCAGGGCTTCCTCCGTGTTTACTCAGTTGTGGAGGGGGACAGGACAGAGGGGGTGATGAAACAGTTTTGGTTGGCTGTTTTAATGATAGAGTCTTTCATGGCATGATCCAAAGCCTGATGAAGCTGATGGACTTTGGATCAAGCTAGTCAAAAAACCAAATCTGAATTTGGAAAACATCCTGCAGACTCTTTGAATGCTGTATCTAGAAGTTAAATAAATGCTTTTAATTACAAATGACATTCCTGTCTTATCTACTGGTGCTTAAACCTGGCTCCCAGCTCTCCTTTTATTGTTTGGTCAGGGAAAAGCCTGGGTTGTTGATTACGCTACAGACAAAACTGCTTTTCTTTTCATCGTGCAAGTAGCCTTATTACATTCAGACAAAATTCTTGTTTCATCCCATGGCAAAGTACATACAGTATATTGTGTGTGCATGTGATTGGAGGGGAGAATATTATCATAATATGAGGATGCATTTTGCATGAAGCTCTCCAGAATGCCTCATTTGAGCTTTTGCCATTGTAATTCCATGTATCATTTCAGTGTTAAGCAATGCCCCAGGGTCAGGAAAACCCATAAGATGCAGCTGGTAGTTAACCTATGTGTCACTAGTCTGCACAGAGGATGTAAAACAGAACATTTCCATATGAATAACGCCATCTGTTTTTTAACTCCCTTGCATTTAGTTCTCGGCCTTCCCCCATCACAGACATCGCCCTGTATCTCCTTTCAGTTTCTTGTCATAACTCTGCCCAGTCACAGCCTCCGTGACCCAGAGGGTCACAAAGCAAGAAAGTGTGTCTGGAGCTCATGCTGCCCAGAGCTGATGTAATGACGAGAGAGGGCAGGGGAAAGTTGAGTCTTAAGTTTGAGAGACCGTAAATAGTGGACCTGTAGTAGTAGACCTGAGGAGGGGGAAAGAGGGGACTTCTCCCCCCCCACCCCCCCAACCTGAGGACCCTACAGATTTTCAAAGGCAGGTGTGGACCCCACGCACATTTAAAATATAACTCATCATCGTACTTAGGAACATCTTGTTTTTCAGGATACCTATAGATTGTGCACGCGTTACCAGGTTTCAGCAGACCACAACTCAAAACGAGCTATTACGGATTGTCTCTTTCGCACTGTTGCCCAAATTCATGTGAGACACGATAATACAGCACACCACTTAATTTGGATTTTCTTTTTTGTCAGTTTAGACAGTGTTATTTTTCAAGTGAAATGCTAAATTGCTAACCTTTTTTGAAAGGTTGTTTTTGCATGTGATGAGGGAAAATACCTTGTGTAATGGATACTGAGTTTCAATATGGATACAATCCTGGCCATACTGACTTGTGTGGGGCCAAGATTTTATTTCTAAATAGTTTAATGAGGACCAATAAGCCTCAGCTCTGTCCTATTGGGAGCTGGCTATAGCATAAAAATTCTATAACAAGATCCTTCAAGTGTAAGCGGGGTTTTCCTCCTTCCTGTAAACGTTTTGAAGGTACCAATGTTTTTGATCATCATTAACATTTGAAATCTCATGGTTCCCATATGTTGTTACAGTATCTTTTTGTCAGATGTTAATTTTCCTGTATATGGAAGAGCTGCTACATACAGTAATTTTTTGTGACCCTACATTTTTGTCCAAGAGGCACATCGTCCAAAAGGGCATTTGTAGATGACTTATGAAAACTAGTATGATTTTAAAATAAGATATTATGATTGTATTAGCTGATACAATATTTTTGCTTTTTGACCCAAGTATTAGCAAGATACTCAAGGCTGCCAACACCCTTGCAGATACAAGCTTTTTCCCCCCCCTTAGTTTCCTCATATGTAGTACCAGCACATTTCTTAAGGGCATGTTATAAAAATAATGGACAACTTCTATATTATGCATACAGGAGTAAGAAAGTAAAGCCCCAGCATCAAACCAAAGGGATTAAGGCAGTCCCAGGGGAGTAAGTTGAAGCTGCAGAGAAACGTAACCCAGATGGTACCCGCCTTGCCTTTGGTAATAGGGAGCAGCGCCTGGAATGTCTGCAGAGAGAAGTCCCGTTGTCTGCCTCGGTGCTTTGAAGGCTGTTCGCTCATGGGAAGGGGGGTTTCTGTCCTCTTTGTACTCCGGCAGGATTTCCGGGACGCCGTGGCGCATGCCTCTAGGCAGCTTGGAAAGCCAGTGATTGAGGACAGAATCCTGAATCAGATCCTGTACTACCTACCTCAGCTGTACGAACTCAATCGGGACCTCCTGAGGGAACTGGAGGAGCGATTATCTCACTGGTGACTATCAATAAAGGGATACCACTCCTTTGATGTTGTTGAAATTTATCTGTGTGGCTTATGTGACTCCACGTGACCACGGTTTGACTCTTGTTGTGTTGCACGTGCCTTCTTAAATGACAGAATTTACTTTGAAAGTACGGGAGATAATTTTCCATTTAGATGTACTTCTTGCCATTTAGATGTATCCAGAAAGGTCTAGAAGGCATGTCAATACATGTTTGTAGCAATCACACTTTTTTATTTAAAATTTCGTTTTTAATTGAAAGTTCTGGTCCCTGCATGGGCATGATAAGCGGACTGATTTCATTAGAGGAAAAGGAGGCTGCCCGGAAGACCTGTTTGCATTTTAAAGGTAGTTGAGATCTACTAACCAGACAGAGCGCTGATTGACAGCCACAATCCCATTGAAGTCCATTCTCAATTACACTGGTGGGCGGATCTAAATCAGCTATACAAAGCCTACTGACAAAGGCACTGAAATGGGTAAAGACTGTAGTCCCGTGCTTGCTATTAAGGGATGGAGGCTGCATCTTGAAGTTTGAAGATCTGTCTCCTCAAAAATCCAGCTTGTGTTCAAACGGTTCAAGACCATTATAAACACACTGTGTATTAAGTAGTTGTCATCTAATGCTAAATTAGTGTGTCAAGGTGTGCCTGGTAAGGTTTTTCAGAGTAGCTACTGAGATGGATGCCTATCTGCTGAACTGTAAGCTTTTTGTTCAGAACATAAACTAGCACATCTTACTGTGAAAAAGATAGATGTTTTGCTGTAGGGTTAAGATGTACACTCTTTTTAGCTCTTTCTAATTGCTCTATTTTTTGTTTCTAGGCTCGAACATCAAAGAATTGCTGATATATTTGTTAAAAAGGGTCCCTACTTAAAGATGTATTCAACTTACATCAAAGAATTTGATAAAAATGTTGCACTATTAGATGAACAGTGTAAGAAGAATGCAGGTTTTGCTTCAGTAGTCAAAGACTTTGAGGTACTGTAGTCTTTTGTAAGATATATGCTATTTTGTGGCTTTTCAGCAGTTGTGATCCTCCATAAGGCTTTAGAGACTGTCCTCCAATTTGGTTTTTTGTTTTGTTTGTTTTTTTTTTTCCTTCAGTCTTGGCTTGAGACTTAGTAGGGTGGAAGTGGAAAGAAGTGAATTCAGATCTTGTGAAGTAACTAGTGATTTTGGCTACCATTGTGAGATATGATAAAGGACCTTGATTTTCAGAAAATGCAGCACTTGCTACAAATTATATCAGACACATTAATAAAATCTCTAGCTGCTTTTTTTTGTTTTGTCTCCTGATCGTACTATGCACCGACGAACTGTCCCGTTTTAAGCAGGTTGATTTCTCTACCACATCATAGGGCAGTAGCTTATTCATGGGAATGGTGTTTCCTTTCAGTTGGAAACATAAAAAAGTGAATTTTCTCTTCTGCATATTTCTAGAAGTTTCAAACCCAGCACACGCAGCAATCAGATGAAAGCTGATTCACGTCCCTAAGAGCATTGCTAGATTTTTACATAACTCCCTTAAAACAAATCAGAGAAGAGGTGCAAGCTTCCTAAGCACATGATCCACACAAACTGTGAATTTACCTCTTATTACACGCGCTTCCCCTTGGGTAATACCTGCTCTGTTTGCTTACGAGTAGTTCGAAAGGCTACTCACAGTGGACAAAGGAAGAGCTTGAGGTAGAGTCAGCAAAGGCAGGAAGAAGAAAAGAGGCCTTTTTAAGGACTTGGTGTTTCAGATGCACGTTATTTTGAATGCAAACTCAAGATAATTAACATTTTTGAAGCATGGATCTTTTAATTCTGTGTTGTCTTTAGAGGTGTGGATTAATTAAAACTTCTGCAGTGAGCACTGCTGTCTTCGCTGCCTTTCTGCCTAGTGGACACTGACAGCGATTACAAAGGAGCATGTTGCCCTAGCCACCAGTGTTTCCTTTATTTCTGGGAAGCTTCACCTCTCTTGCTCCTAAGCAAAAGCACCTGTTTTGAATCCACAGAGTATGAATGCTTACCGATGTCTTTTAATGCATGATTAATTTTGCATGCAATCTTCCACGTGGAAATGCTTTCTCTGTAGCGTGGTGTTTAACACTGTGGTAGTCACACCTTTTCAAGATAAAGCTCATCCAATGTAGTCAGTAGTTGTTTGTAGGTATGTTGTCTTTTGCTGGAACCCTTGACTACCACAGGATCGATCGTTACTTATTTTGGGTCTTTCTTTCAGATGAGCCCCCGCTGTGCTAGTCTGGCCCTCAAGCACTATCTGCTCAAGCCAGTTCAGAGGATTCCCCAGTACAGGCTCCTGTTGACAGGTACAGTCAAGCTCTTTTGCAGGCTTAAGAAGCCAGTCTTCACACGTCCCAGGAAACTTGTTTTCAGGCGGTTGTATCCATCTGTAAAGAGTGTTTATCTGACTTCAGATATGTGAAGCTTTTTTAAAAACATGGCATGGGTTTAGAGGCTTTCTTTGTTAATATTGATTGCAGTAAGATATACGAGCGAGGTGTGTTCTCTGATGATATATTCAGCAGTACTTGGAAAACATGAAACCTGTCGTGGTTTCTGTTTGTTTCTCTGGTAATAGAAGCCCATAATTTACTTAGAGGGTTGGAATGCTCCTGTTTTGCTTTGGGTTTTTTTGTTTGTTTGGTTGGTTGGGTTTTGGTGGTTTTTTTAATGAAGGAAAAAGGTAGTATGGAAAACTGGAGCTAGGAGAAGGAAGTGAAAGATGTCTATGCAGCTGTGAACTTCTGCAAATAGCTTCTCCATTTCTCCACCACCCAGGTGTTTTGTCTGTAAAATCCATTCTCTTTTAAAGGCAAAACACATGTTTTTAGTGTATGTTTATCAGTAAGTGCTTAAGACTTGTTACAGGGGCATTGTAGGCTGAAGAGCTGGCTTGGGACTAGGAAATCTGGGCTCTATACCCTGCTCTGGCACTGGCATGTTTGGGTGACCTTGAGCAAGTCATCTCCATGATGCAGTGCTTTCTTTTCTGTAAAAGGAGGGCAATGATAGAGGCCTCCTTTGTGAAGTATTTTGAGATGTGTGTGTTGTAAGAGGGGGGATGGCTCCTGTAAGGGTTTGGAAATACTTAAGGCATTGTTTTTGAAAGCCATTGCTTCTTGATGAGCAATTTAAAAATAGCCTCTGTTTATGTAGTAACTGCAAAATAAAATGCTCTGTGACCTTTTTTTTTGGCTCTGTAGCAGCTTGTTGGCATTTCCCCAGCAAGTACTTAGACTAGTGATGCTGTGGGAGATATAGACTTGTTATACAGCAGTTACCAAATTATTAACGTTGACTGTTTTCATTTTAATCAGCTCATTAAAGTCACAGGTGTTGAAAAAAGGGTGAAAAACCCTTATTAAATGGACTACTTTGTAGGGGAAGATCTTAGTGACTCTTAATTGATGAAAACAAACCATAAAACGGCATTTGGGGTGTTGCTTAATTTTAAAAGGATACTGACTTAGGGCATGGTATAGGCTTGTGATACACTCTAAAATCAGCGGAGCTTTGGATAAGTTCAAAGGTTTTAATTGAAAAGGTTGAACAGAGGAGTAAATGCCATTGTCAATATACATAGCAAAGCAAGAGATGTCAGGGGGTGAATGGCACTGAAACAAAACTCAAGATGTTGAAGGGGAGTTCCTCGTGATCATTAAGTGTCATTGTGGCGGGGACAGGCCTTTTTAGACCTGAAAAAACTCATTCTGTGGTGATGGGGGTTGCTGTGGGTGTCCGCAGTCTGCAGACCCTACTGTGGCTGCCCAGCTTTTAATATACCTGCAAATGCTATTGACAGGAATGGGATTGCAATGTCGGCTGCTGATTTAGAAAAGTAATTTTCTCTTGTTCTATGGGAACAATAAAAGAGGTCAGACTAAGAATTTAATTATGCTGGGGCTGGGGAGTGTTATTTTGCATCTGTTCCATTTTCAGTCTGTTCAATCTATCATGCATTTCTGTTGTCCTTGAGATTCTCAGTCTTCCATCTCTGTGGATGACCCATCTGCTCTGTTACCTTCCAGCAGCTCTGTGTAATATTGAGCAATCTCTATATAAACTTGTGCTGCAAAACCTTTGGAGAACACGCAAAATATTTGGATCTGTTGTTGGCAGTGGGTGAGATGCAGCGATGAGCAGCCGCCCCAGCCGAAGACAGGGGGCATCTGTGGGCGAGGGAGGAGGGCGCAGCGGGTAAGAGCAGGGAAGCGAGAATAATCCAGGAAACGAAGCTGCTAGGCCTGAGTCAGCAGGGATTTCTTCCTATTTAGATGTTCTGTGTCAGTGGGACAGCTTTGTACTGGTAACCTGCTGCTACATGGTCACATCACAAGATTGTTGCTGGGCTTTGAAGTGGAGTTACTTTTGTGCTAACAAAAGCAGGAGCAGGTGGACTCATAAATCAGCCAAGGAGAGGCGCAGCTCAGCTGTGTTTCTGTTTAATTATACAGCTTCTCCAGTCCAGCAAGTGAACTTCCACTTCTCCACATACTGGCCCCGAGCTCTATACAGCAAATATTAGATGGGCTTTGGGGGAGGTTAATTAGAGACCTCTGATTTCTAACAGAAATGAAGGAGACTTGATTCTCTCCTCCCAAATACCTCCGAGTAGATGACTTGAGACTGTACGATATGAACAGGCTCTTCATTGTCATTGGATAAGCCTCTCTCCTCTTTTTCTCAACATAAGGTTTGCAGAGAGAGAGTCTTTTATTATCCTTAGCTGGGGTATAGTGAGGGAAGGCTGAGGGGGGGTGAAAAATAAGCCTTTGAGCACACTGCTCCTTTGCAGGTTGGAAATAGAGTTGTCAGACTTGAGGCCAATTACGTGTTGGGGAACGATTCCTTTGAGTTTAACGTAATTAAATTAGACAACCTGAGACAAAAAGTAGTTAATGAAGCAGAAGAGAATTTTTAGCAGGAGAAGAAGTGATAGTCACTGCCCCCCAGCAAGAAGGAAGAGAGAATTGCTGGCTGCTGTCAGATAGAAGCAGGGCACAAGGAAATTTTGTTTGTCACAGAAACAGTACTTGTGTGCTTTTGTGTTGATTTTTGTTGTGTTTTGGGGTATCCAGCAGAGTTATGAATTTTAATTTCTAAGTCTGCCTTTCTGAACGTATGTTTAAGGTATTCCTAGTCTGAACAACTAAAGCACGTTTCAGAGGGGAAAATTTTTTTGGCAAAGACAGTAGATACTGTTCCACCTTAATATTCGACTTCTGTATTTATTTTATCTAGGAATATTTTTGCTAAATTTTTGCTGTAGTGTTATTCATGTCTGTGAAATCCGCTTGTCTGTATAGTTTAAACCAGTACCTCCAGAAAGTAGTTGCAAGCACAGAATTTCCAGTGTGTATTCACAGAAGAGACTAAAACTATCTGTTCTGATGCTTCTCTGAAGCTGAGTTTTAGCTATGAACTGTGGTCCACTTATCAGATATACACAGAGAGTATTAAGGTGAAAATTATGTATTTATCACTTTCAGGATTTTACAGTTGCAAGTTTTATTGGCTGCTTCAGTCTTGTAATGCAAAAGCTGCCTTTTTAAATACAGAATTTTAAATGAATGCAGTTATGTTAAAATTTCAAATTTTCCCTCTTCTATTCACTGATGATATGATTTAAAATGCTAGAATATACCCATCCAAAAAAATGTTTGAGTGATGTAAAGTGGTGTTGTTTTGGGGAACACGTCCTAAAGCATGACTATGCCAAGAAACAGTTAGTTCCCATGTTGGGTCTCTGGTTTTAAGTTTTCAGTGCAATTACTGTCGATATTAATTTGGATGTCTCCATGTACTAGGGACAGTTTCTTACAGTGCCAGCAGTACATTTGCAGATGAGTAAATTATACCCACCTCACCTCTTGTTCCCAGCCTGTAGAGGTGAGCATGTGGTTGGCAGCTTTAAGAAGCTGGTATTTCTGTATAAGCTGTAAGGACTCATTCTTTATACTAGGAGGTTCCCACTGGAGTCCTTTGTGCTGGCCCCGGTGAAGATCAAGTTGCAATTGTAAAGCTTTAACTTGTTTGCTTTATGGTGGAGTCCCAGGGGTGCTCTGCCTGGGCAGTATGGCACAGGTCCGACTTGAGAGAGCACCCGTCAGCAGCCAGGGCAGGAGCGGGCAGCTGGTGTTGTATGCGTGACATAGGTTCCTCTAGGTTAAACCAAGTTTAAAAACAATGTGAACTCTTCTCAGTTCCTTTCAAAATACCTCCTGCTGATTTTTTTTTTTTTTCTTTCTCGCACACCAGCTTCTTACCAGCATAACCTGAGGTGAAGCAAGATAAACTTTGTTTTTAATGGACTATGTGTCTACCAAAATATTGCACTGGAATGTCTGGTAGCTACTACAGCACAAGATCTTGAGGGACGTGAAGGATGCAATATTTATGGAGTGTAGCTGGAGAGATTTTGGTGCCATGTCAGACTTATCTTAAAAGATCACACGTTGACCAGTGCCGGATAATGATCAGACAAAACTCTGAGGAGAGCAGAAAGCTGTGGGTGTTCCTGTGGCCCAGCCAGCCAGACCTCCCAGCGCTCCCTCCCCACTTCTCTGCAGGAGACCCCAGCCAGTTCCTCTTCCTTCACCCCAACCTGCTCTCTTGGATCCTCCCTTAGGTCTTTGCCAAAAAATAAAATTTAAGTGCCAAATATTTTTCTTCCTGTAGTTCTGTTTTTCTCAAAGCTTTCATTAACTGTGAGAAGATTTCTCACTCTTCATAGCATTTCTACTGTAGAAACATGTTTCATAATCCTCTCCCCCCCCCTTTTTTTTTTTTTTTTGCATAAGGAAAAGATTACAATACACTGAGCGGTCTCTGAGGGGCATGCATGAAGCAAGACATCTTATGAAGGCAGGAACAATTGGCTCCTAATCCTTCTTGAGTAAAAGGATGAATTTGGGTAGGGCAAACATATGGGAGTTGAATTATTTCACTCCTACATGAAACTTGTACAACTGCGAAGCTAAAATTGAACGCTTGCTAGATCACATGATTAGTTTTCAGTAGACCTGCCAGAATCTTAATACCTCATTTAAAAGGTAATTATGAATCAGTATTTGTTGATATTATCAATCTAACGTATACTTCTTTGAAAGTTTCTGGTTTGGTTTCTTCCAATTTTAAGCAGTTCAAAGCCATAGCTTGTAGAGAATAGATGGTTGACTTTTTACTGAGGATATATATTAATCTTTGACAGGATATTGTACGTTTTGGTGAACTAGACACTCGACCAGGGAATGGAAACTCGAGGGGGATGTTTTCTTGTATCGTCATACATTTGGAGTTAATTTTAGCTAAGTAAAATAGATTTTTAAACTACCAAGACTTTAATGGATTGAGGGTGCCATCTCGTGGTTGAGGAACTAAATTTATAATTGAAAACCAAAAATGCCTATTTGAACATTTGTGGGGGAGGGTATAATACTTTTATTATTGAAAAATATTAATCATAATCAGATCTTCTGTAATGGACTACTCTTTTTCTTAGCTCCTATAGACAAGTTAGGTGCTCAGGCAAATATCTATAATCTTCAAAATGTTTTGCATCAGCTTAAATGTAAATGATTGCAAGTATGTACTTATTTTTCACTTGCTTGTTTTGTTCTGGAATAATATATACAACATATCATTTGTCTTCGGAGAAGGCCACTGCTTCAGTAACCTTCTCTGCCCTGAGCAAGATATCATTATATACTTTCATTATGGAAATGCTAGTTTCCCTCGTTATTACTTTGACAGATTTAAAAGATTAAGGAGTGGATCTTTGTGGCATAGGTCTGCCTGAAAAGCAGATTTCAAGGAAAAAGGGGGGTTTGCTACTTTCTGCTGCTGTTTATTTCTTTAACAAAACTATATATTTTTTTTCTTTATACAGATTATTTAAAGAATCTTTTAGAAGAATCTGCAGACTATAGGGATACTCAAGGTAAATGTCTCTTTAGATTAAAGGAATAACAGCTTGTGTAGATATGATAATGTTTCTAAGTTTTAAACGCGTGCAAAATTCTAAGCCAGTAATATAAATGTTTTCTATTTACTTCTACGTTTCTCAGCAGAGATACTGAAAGATTGCAAACTTGTGTTTCAAAAAAGCTTGGAGCTGACAGTGGTATCAGCTCACCCTTGAGTTGAAACCAAGAGATAAGAGTGAAGTTCCACAGGCAGCTTAAGCAGATATTTTTGGGCACTGCTATTGAAAGAGAGAGTCCTTGCATCTGTAGACCTTTCATGATAGGCAGTCTGGTCTACCAGCTGCTCTCCCCCAACTATGAGCCTTTCTGGCCTCCTCGTCTCTCTTTGTGCCAGGACAAGTGTTCATGTGGCAGGAGTGAACAAGATCAAGGAGCTGCTCTGGGTTATATTTAACCTGAGGAGTTCTCCAGTTTGACTTGTCACAAGTTGCACAAGCACAAGTGACTTCCACAAGTTTGCCTGCATGTGCGGGGAAAGGAGATAAGAGGAAATGAGAAGGAATGGTTGGTGATGGAAGAGGACAGGACTACGTGTTTCATGGTAGTTTGGGATTAAGCTGGTTTAACTTGAGTGTAGCAATGCAATGCACATTCAGACTGTTTTCTTCTTCCATGTGTGTGCCTCAGCAGTACTAAAACTGCTCCCAGTTGATGTTTCCATTTCATTTGCATGAGCCCCTGTCACTTATTTCAGTCTCTTCAGTGACATTTGTGCAAGCCCATTATCTTTAGGAGAGTTGTGCAGATGTAGTTGATTGGACTGCAATAAATGAGTGCTTTCAGTGCACTGAGCCAAGTTTGTTTTCTTACAGCTTTGTCTGCTAATACAGTACTGTGAAATTTATGAGTAAATCTCGTAGGACATTTAGACATATTTGAGTATATTGAAAATATAAACAAAATATTTTGAATTATGACTTTAAGAGAGAGAAAAGTTTGTCTTGCACTTCTTATGGCTGTGAACAAACTAATGTTTGTACTGCACGTTAAATAATTGACCACTTGAAAAGTGAGCAACTTAAATACATATTTTACTTTACATTTTCTTGTGATTTCTCCAGCTTCTGTGTTTTTTGTAGTTGTACCTTCCACAGTATTTTCCTCTCCTATACATCAAAGATAAAAGCAGAAGCTTAGTTGTAACAGTAACAGTGTTAATTTTATTCATTTGACATGTTTGATAGTCTATCTTTGAAACTGGGTAAGAAAAGAAAATCTAATATTTACTCACCAAGATCTTTCTTGTGATAATTAAGCTTAACTTCGTTCTGGCTTTGCTTAGTTGTTAAATTCTGTTGCGGGGGGGAGAGGGGAAGACTAGGTTTGGTTATGGTTAGTATTCTCGGAAAAAAAAAAAAACAAACACCACAATTCTTCCTGATGACCTTCATTTGAATACATTACTCCAGCTAAGTGGTATAAGAATTGGAATGCTTTTCCCTGCCAAAAACCACTTTGTTTATGGACATTGACCCTATAGATTATGTTGTTGTTTAGATTTGTTTAGTCTTGGCTCTATAAGTAGCCCTGAGATCCTGGAACTTTCCCTTCCACAACCAGCAAATTTTCTCCAACATTCTTCAATCTTTCTTGAAGTCAATGAGTAAGATTTTAAGTTTTTAATAGATATAATAGCTGATAGATGAAGGAAAGTATAACAAAAAATTCAGGTACTCATTCCTGTTGTCATGAATTCAGCTAAATTTCCCTTCATTTTCTTTCAAGCGAATGGGAGTTGGGGAGTGTTTTAGCTGGAGCAGATCCAGCATTTCCTAGTAGGAGACCACCAGCTATTTTTCAGCAGGCTCAGTTGACATCATGACATCTATATCTAAACTTGAATTTTGATCAAATGCTTGATATGTTTTGACTGGAGCAGCTCCAACATTTCCTAGTAGGAGACCACCAGCTATTTTTCAGCAGGCTCAGTTGACATCATGACATCTATATCTAAACTTAAATTTTGATCAAATGCTTGATATGTGCTATGCCTTTTAACTGTTTGACTCCTGTGCTTGCATTGCCTTGGTTCATGAAAATCTTGAACAGAAATTCTCCTTAGATTGGCTTCGGAGGAGCTTTTTGTTCGCACCTCAGTTTAGTTTCTTATACGGCTTCATGGCCTTCTGAACCTTTCAGTTCAGAAAGCCCTATCTTTTAACATGGTTGCTTTCTGAATATGAACTCAATGATAAGGGAAGTATATACATTCTACAGTACTAATAGGCTAATGATTATCTGGAAAAAAACCCCAAGGCTTTGGTTTTACCTGGTTTGGTAGGCTTTTCTGTGGACTTTTAAGCAAATGTAGTTCCTTTATTTGAAGTGCCTGACTGCACTTCTATTACTCAGAAGGTGCTAAATGCTTTAGAGACTACATTTTATGAGAGCATTTGTTCTAGCTTTCAGTTAAATGAGTCTTTTTGTTTTCCTACTTAAGTAAATCACAGATTTTTTTGGATAAGAAGCTTGGACGGGTTCTGTCTCATATACACTCACTGTTCAGTAATTTACATAATCCTTTTATGTAACCCATTTTTGCAGTTATACCTTAGCATATATTACAGTTGAGTTGCTAGCTATTAAATATGAGTACTTAATAAAATCCCTCGTCTTTGGTAATTCTTCTCTTTCAGAGACTTTATTTTTTCTTCTGCTATTAAAGGTTTGAGATTTAGAAATTTGAACTCTATACTGTTATCTTGAGGTGCAGCAAAACTAAAGGCAGAAGAAAGAAATCGCAAAGATTTGGATAATTTTTCTAGGTAGTATTCCATGACTGGCACTCGAGGCAGTTGTGTAATATGGAAAAAACTTAATCTCTACAAAAATGTTGTTAACTTTTCTGCTGTAAGTAGAGACATTGAAATTAAAGTAATTCTTTGTGTGAGAAACTAGAATTTAATTTTGCTTGCGGACTGTTTTGATTAGCTGTAAGAAATGATTGACACTGTTGGTTGAAGCAATGACTTGCTAGGGCACACTTATTAAACTGTGATCCAAAGACTGTGAGATCTGTGGGAAGTGCTCCTGAATGCAGTGACTGTACAATCAGATCCTTGAATCTTGGTGGGATGTGGAAGGTCAGTATCGTACCTGTGCTTTACATAATACCAATGCTATCTAGGCTGTATAACCAAAGCATCATTTCTTCATCCTTCAGATGCTCTAGCTGTTGTCATAGAAGTTGCAAACCATGCCAATGACATCATGAAGCAGGGAGTAAGTATTTTGACTTATGAAGCTGGTTGATTAAAGCTTTTTTTTTTTTTTAAAGTCAAGGATGCAAGGGCAATTACTTACTTACCTTTTGCTTTTTCTCCCTGTAGGATAACTTCCAGAAACTCATGCAGATTCAGTACAGTTTAAATGGACACCATGAGATTGTACAGCCAGGAAGGGTAGGTTCTCCAGCTGGCATTCAGCAGATTGCAGTAAAAGTGCAGCACAGATGATATGCAAGCAAAGTATTGAAGCTGGCGTATACCGAGAAGCAAAATGGTCCATCGTTTAATTATTCAGTTCTAGCAGTCAAATGAACACTGCCTCTCCGTATGTGTGTAGGGTTTTTTTTTAGACATTTATCTGATGAAAACCTACAATTTTTAGAATATGATTCCTTGCCAGATCTTGCAGGCAGGTTTTTTTCCTCAAGCTTAGCCTTGTATTTGTCACGGTTGCAAATGCAGGGTGGAAAACTGTAATGCAGCCATTCACACTCACTTTTAGAGAAACCCACTTTTAGAGAAACCTAAGGATGAACAGCCTTTCTCAGAAAGGGAACCTTGAGTCCCAAAATTTCTGCAGCACTTCTAGTGTAGTAATAATAATAATAAGCATAATAATAATGATGATGATGATGAAAAAGTCAGCTCATTTGTATGGCTTGTGCCCTGAAAAGTTAGGTTTTTGAATTGCTTGTTTTAATTTGCTAGGTCTTTCTGAAAGAGGGAACGCTGATGAAGCTGTCCCGGAAGGTCATGCAGCCACGAATGTTTTTTCTGGTAAGATGCTGCATATGTTGCTGTGTGCCTAACACTAGTGTAATTTTACGTGGTTAAAATATTTCACCACAAACATAAGTAACTAATAACTTCAGGTAGTGGAAAAAATGACCAGTTGTTGCTGTTCTGCTTGCTCAGTTCTAACTTAGAGAGATCATCTGTTGCATATGCACTAATTTTAACGGAAAACCATTTCTCACTAAAATGTACTGTTTTGAACAATGCTCATTTAAAATTTGAGCGCTTTTATGAGAAGACGTTAACTGTGGTAGTGCAAAAACTAAAACAGTTGCTCCATCCCATTTAGCCGTACCAGATCTTGAAACCTACAACTCTGCTGATGCTATTGCACCCTTCCCTCTCTCCCCTCCTCCTCCTCCTCTCTCCTTCCCCTGCACGAGCCCGCTTGCATCCTGAGCGGAGCACTGGGCTGGAAGTTGAGTGCTGGGTTCTCTTCCTGTCTCTGTTACTGTTTTGTTTCGAAACTTCTGTTCATCTCTGAAGTTTCTGTTTCCACTTGAACCTTTTGTTTGTCTCTTCTATCTAGATAGTAAAGCAACTGTTGCCATGTGTAATTTGCGGCGTTATTGGTCCACAGTCCTGGCTCAAATCTGGCTTGTAGTTACTGTAGTATGAATAAATATTTCCCTAGGCAGTCATGGAGTATGTATTCTAAGCTTGCAAGTGCCTGTCTTATGCTCTGAAGATGACTTTGTAGCATATAAAGCACCGAGATAACTGCAAATGATATCAGTTCAGGTAATACTCTCAAAAATCTGGTGCTATCTCAAGCTGGACTTCCCAAATCAGACGTTGCTAATTTGAGTGGCTCTAGCTCAGATTTTCTTTGTTCTGTTTTTTGGGGTGGTGGGGTTTTGGGGGTTTGTTTGGGGTTTTTTTTAGATATAAAAGGTGCAGGCTAGTGTTTATACCTTTAGACACTTAAGCAGTGATTTTTCAGTTGATCATGTTGTGAAGATTTAGTAAGGCTTGTGAAACATTTGGTTATTTTGCAAAGAACCTCATAGCAAAAGCTTAAGAGACAGTTCAGTTTTCTGGTCTGTGTTTATGTACAGTAAATGAAGTTGGGATCCATGTGTTGAACAACACAGAAAATAGAAAAAAAATCTTAATAGCTGTTCAGTTAATGCCTAAATGAAGCCAAGTCTGGTAGAACAGGAAATAAACAGTAGATGCGCATTTAAACTGGTAAAATTCACATGGTACATATGGATAAGTTTGTCCTTACAATCATAAATTGCTGATCTTAATTCTGCTATCTCCGAGTTTCTGGAATGTTTTGCTTTGTTTGAATGGTTAATTTTAATATCCTTTTAAAGAAATTTGTTATACAATATAGCTGTGTACATCTTTGACATCTGTGCACTGTTTACTCATGTGCCAAATGTATATTTACACAAGGAGGCTATAAATAGACACCTGTTGTTATCTAAATTCGTACATGAAAATGTTTCTTGGGTTCGAAGTGGAATAATAAGAAGTAGAAGATGCTCTTCTGGACAGTTGATCTCAGTGCTGTATGAGTTCTGTACTTCCAGTAAAATCCATCTGAAATTATCTGTCTCTAAACAGTCTTTAGTCATTAAAAAGCATTGCTTCTATATTACAGTTCAATGATGCCCTGTTGTATACTACTCCAGTTCAGTCAGGGATGTATAAACTCAACAACATGCTGTCGTTGGCTGGAATGAAGGTCAGTCACTTGTGAAAATGAGTCTTTCTCCAAATCTATTTAAACGCAGGCCTTCAAATTTTCAAAACACAACTATGTTTATTGTTGGAAAGAGATATTAAAGATGCTTATGTTCCAGAGCAATCCTGCAGGCTTAACGTTTCTTGCATAATATGGCCTGTGGGGTTGCTATCTAGGTTTCCCTAAAAAACTCTGTTGCCACAGGATCATCTCACCTGCATTTTGTCCAGTATTGTCCTACTCTGAAATAGTCTGCCTACTTATTTTTTGTACTGTATTTTGTTTAGACTGCCTCACTTTTGCCTTGTAACTGCTTTTTATTGCCCACACCCAGAGATTAGGCATCTCTGCCTGATAAGCTTCTGGTGGATCAAATCTCCATGGTTTATAGAGATCTCCTAACTGGGGGAAGATACGGCTTTTGTTTCTGAGCCTTCGTGGAAAACATTGAATTTAAGCCCTGAGCCCCTCTGGGTAGTGATAACGGACATGCACGCCATATATTGACATGCTCTCTGACATGACAGTTAGTGGGAACAACAAACCGTCGCCTCGGGAATCAAGTAACTTGTCTCCGGTCCCGTAAGAGAAAAGCACCAAGTCCAGCTGCGGTGCAGATCCGGTGCCCAGGTCCAAGCTTTTGCAGGCAGAGCTGCAAAATCTCTTCTGCCAGCAGGTGTCTCGTGGCGGCTCAGAACCACTCTTCTCTTAACTTTCAAACCTCCTTATGTTTGAAACTTGGTAGCTGAGAACGATCAACAGAGTGGTCCAGCCCTTGGGGGTATGGGGCAGATGCCCACTCTGGGGTACACCAGTAGGCTACATCTTGTCCTGCAGCAGCAGCAGTGCCTTTTTTTGCCCAGTTGCAGGAGGTGCTTAGAGGGCAACGGGCCTGGGCATGTTGAAGCACAGCAGGAGGTGTTTGACAGCTCTTGAGCTTCACTTCCCTGTACGTCTCCAGCGTTTGTATGGGGCCACAGTGAAATAAAATGGTGGGCTGCATGTAATCTTAGTGTAGCTGGGCCCTCTGGACTGGTGTATGATCTCCTACTTTTGAGATTTTTCTCTCCAATGTAGCCCTTCTGCAATAAAAATATAAGAGATTTTACAGTAAGTAAAACTAAAGCAACTATAAAAGTACCGTCTTGGTTTGAATGTCAAGTTTTCTCTCTCGACTGAAGGTTAAAAAGCCAACCCAGGAAGCATATCAGAATGAACTGAACATTGAAAGCGTAGAGAGATCCTTCATTCTTTCAGCAAGGTAAGTCTTACAAATGAATGATGGTTTGAAAACCATGTGATTTCAAACAGGCCACGAAAGCTTTTTTTTTATAGCTTATTCTGCACTTATGTAATGAAAAGTTACCCTTGGCTAGAGTAATTACAGAATAGAGGGACTGACAGATGGGTTTCTGGAAATAAGGTAGGCTTAAATTTAATAAATTTGAATTTATTTTTAAATGGGCTGGCAGAAAGGAAGCTTGGTCACATGTAATAAGTTTCACAGATACTGTATGAATTTGTCATCTCTAATACAGTTCACCGTGACTTGTAAGGAAGAGTGCCCATTGTGAAGTGATGGATAGAAGCACAAAAACTATAGTAAATGTGGCTGGTATTTGAGCAATTTGGGCTTAAGGCTGCAGCTGGTAGGGATTCTGCTGTCCTCAAGACTGTTAACTGTTAATCAGAGTGAATAAAACTCTTGCTTGGTTCCTCCTTTTCGGCTTAGCTACACCTTCAGAAACTTTAAGTAAATTGAAATATTATCCTCTCACTGCCTTTCCTTGAGAGGAACAAGAATCCAAATTGTTTCAATTCAATTAATTTTAAGCTTTGCTTTTCAGTATTTTTTTGTTCTTCCGAAGTTACTGATATGCTCTGTCAGTGCATTAACAGGACAGGGTATGAAGCATGACAATACATTTTGATATTATTATTGGTAACCGATATAAATTGGAAGAAGTCATCCTGGTCTTCTAGCTAAAATAACAGTGTAGTTGAAACAAAAAATGGATCTCAGTGAACCTGAAATTATAGAAATGGCAGCAATTACTGGAATGGTGCTTGTCTTTACCAGAAAACCAAATTCTGCAAGTAGCAGCAAAACGATACATGGCCTCTAAACCAGAGCAGATCTGGTCTGCCTTCACCGAGATGCCTTTAGCAAAGACCTGGTTTTGTGGATTGTTGTTTTTACTGTGTTTGAGTTGGAGTTTTATATGTTCTGACATTTGTGACAGTGCTGATACCAATGAAGAAAGACATGTTTTCTCTTTTGTTTAGCAAAGCTGAGCAAGGGCAGACTGCTTCTTTTTGTGTGATCTTGTAAATACCGACATGAGGATGTCTGCACAAAGATAACAGTATCTCTAGCTGAGGGGTAGACCAAGGTTAACCTTGTCAAAGTAGCCAAAGGAAGTAGCTCAATTGTCTGAGCACTAGTTATTTATAACAACAGACTTGAAAGGAGTATTTTTGTATTTTTTCAACAAATTTAAATGTTTCTTATTGTTCTTTCGCACATTGGGAAAAAAAGATGCATTTCACAGTTTAGGGTGCGATTCTGCTCCGGTATAATATGAGCAGGTCCGTGCTGCTTGGGGTGCCTTGGTGACTGCGTGTCACACAAGATACATGAAGACATTTATGGGATTGCAGTAGGCAATGCAGATTTATCTCTGCTTCACTTGAAACAAGCATTTCACTTTTAATTCAGTTGTTTTAAAAAATTGTAAAAAAATCATTGGAACTTGTGAAAAGATTATAATCTTTAAATACAACCTACCTATTTTCCACAAAACAGGATAGACTTGTCTTTTTGAGGAACTGATTAAGTGGTAGATTAAAAGCAACTCCTGTGAAATACATGCTGGTCCGTAGGGGAAAACCCCTGTATATAACATTGTCACCAAATTGGGCAGAGTTTGTGACATGCTTTTGTCTTGACCTTGAAATTACTGGAATTACCCTCACATTACCAACTAAAGCTGCTCTGATTTGCTCTTTCTTTTTTAGTGTTGTTGATCTTCCATCTTCGGAGAGCATTCAGCTCCATTATTTTTATACTTGCTGGAAGCTATGTGTATGCAAGAGCCCTAAGTTACATAACAGTGAAAGAGGTTGTATTTGCTTGGGATGAAGGAGGTGCTGGGGGCCCCAGGTGTAAATGAGGATTTTCAGATTGTTATCTGTTTGTAAGAGAGGCCTGGGTCTGTTGTGGTGTAGGAGGGAAACAAGTGAAAAACTACCAGCAATAGGTGCTTGCATATATTTTTTCCCAATTAATTATATTGTTCCTATTGATAAATATCCTGGATGTGAAGAGAATCAGTATCCTGTCAATACAGACTGCATCTTCCTTTTGATGATACCTCATTCCTAACAGCTTCTTGGCTCCTATGTGGTAAAAATCTCAATTACAACGCTGTTCAAATTAATCTTACGGACATTGGAGACAAATTTCACTTCTGTGTTTTTTTCAAATAATAAGCATGATGTGGAGTGTACACTGAAGAAGAGATTCTGAAATGATCCTGGGGGCAGAGACAGGGAGGGGAGCAATTAAGCTGGTGAAAGATTGCTAGTAATAAAATGTAAGCCAGTTAATAACTGAAGTATAGATTAATGCCCAGACAAGAGTCTTTGTCACTTCAGGTTTAGTTTTACTGACTCCATTAGTATTCTGCTTTATCTAGTCTGGATGGAGGTTTCAGTTTTCCTGGGATATCTGTAGGAATGTGTATTGTTTTACATGGTACAATGCAGTATTGTACTAGAAATCTCTTAATCAGAGAAACAAGTTAGCGCATCTGCATGATACAGCACTGTGCAGAAGTAAAGCTTTGGTCCTGAAAACAATAGTCGTGCCAGCCTGACGTGGTCTGAGGCCAGCTGGCCCCGTCCCCCTCAATAAGGCTAGGGAAGAGCTACCCCAGGCAGACATAGCTGCATCGCCTCCCCTAAGGATAGCTCATGCAAGACTAGCTCAGCTGGGAGAGGTGCCCTAAGGCTCTGATCCTGGAAACTACAGGGTTGTACTTCTGTGAGCCCTTCTTACTGTGAGCTGCTTATTCCAGTGGGCAGCTGCGACACGTGGTCCTAGCACACGGTTGCCAGTAATAACAATTGCTGGGGCTCTCTGCAGTCCATTTAAAAGTTCTCTGCTGTTTTGTTAAAGAAAATCTTAAATAAAAAAAAAAAGAAAACCCTAAGAAAACCTTGCAATTTTAGTAAACAAAACAGCTTTTGGAAGGATGGAACAAATAATGGACCTGCAGTGAGGGAGGTGGTAGGGCTGTGCAGCTGTAGGGGAGGTCTGGGAGTGACAGCAGAAGAAACACTGCCTATTTTGCTGCAGCAAACCATTACATCAGTTGAGTTGCCGATGGCACCGCCTTTGCTCTTAAGTTCTGAAGGATTGTAAACAACCCTAAAGGCTAGCACTAGCAAACCTACCAAGTGCAAGCTCCCCAGTGAAATATTAGGTCATAAGCCATGTAGCTCATTGTGCAAGCAGCCCTATATGTAGCAGTCCCCACATGATGGGGGATGCTTAAATCTCCAAAAACTGGTCTGACTTTAAATTTAATTATTTAATATAGTTTTAGGAACCTAATTAAATGTAACCAGATTTTGAAAACGCAAAAGGATTTGATTAGAGTTATGAATGTTACGTAGCTAATGCAGACCAGTTGTTCTTACCAGATGAGGAAGCAAAGGTAAATAAACTGAACAAAATGTTCCACTCAGAGTGTGAGATATTGGGACAGACAATAAGACATTGCTTTGCCCTTGCTTGTATCTTATGTCCTTTCCTTTTGTTCTGATTTTGTTGCTGTATGCGCTAGATCGGTTTTTTCCCCTTGTGCCTTACAGGCTTCCCCCATGTTTACCTTACCAGATCTGTCCTCTCTGATTCTGTATAGTACTCAGTTTCATCTAGTTCAAAACCCCAGCTCAAAGTATTTTACTTAAAGGTTCAAAGATGATCAAAGCTTCCAAATTCACTTACAAAAGCCATTAAACAATAATTCTTGTTGCACACCTAATTTGTGTAAATCATTGCTTTCCTCGTCCCTAACTTTCCTTTTAATATATTCATCATGTTCAATTCCTTGGTTTAAACAAATTAATTTATTTGATACTATTTAAGAAGTGGGGAATAAAAAAAATATCAGTAGTAGATAGTGGTTTAAATTTTAGAAGCCCTTTTAAAGCTGGGATGGCGTCTTAATCAAGCGGTCTAGCTGTTCTGCCACAAAACTGCCTCTTCCTTCCTCAGAGCACCCTCCATGGTGCTGGCACAAGTAGTTGTTCAGCTGTGTGATGAACCCAGTGGGTAAATTGATCCAGAGGAAGGGCAGGTTGATGGCTTGCTTTAATACAGAGTTGTTTCCCAGTCCAGCCCGCTGCGCTTACAGCTCACTGTGTAGCCATGTGTGTTCTGGCTTGAGGGAGAAAATAAGACCTAGTGGCTGAGGGGGAGTATAGTAGGCTGCCCTTTGCGGCGGCAGCAGCGTGGATTTCTATTATGTGAAAGTAGTGGTGGGCCCATGGCCTCAGGAAGTGCTTTGGCATTGCACGTAATCCAGTATAGCTGCAGGTTCCTGCTGTGCCAGGCACTCCTCGTTCTCCCTGCTCCCCGTGCCATGCCACTTCAGCCTAATGCTTTCCTTACGCTTGGTTAGTGATCCACCAGCTGCGGGATAAAGAGATACAGTAAGGCCATCTGTTTATCTCTTTGGGTTAGCTAATCCAATAGAAAAATTTGGGAAAAAAAGAATTATTTCAAAGCAGCATGACCTGGTAGGAGCAAACAGTCAGGAGCGTAAGGCTGGGGAAGAGACAGCGTGTTTTTTCTGACAGAAGCTCGGGGCTTCACAGGGTTGGGTATAACAAACTGCACCCTGAGACAGAAGGAAGGGGGGGGGGGGAAGGCTTGCTGAAATTTCAGAGTCCCTCTCAAGAGGGAGGGCCCATGCCTTTGTTCTGGGAGCACCATTTACACCACTGTTACTCAAGCTATTCAAGGGTCCAGGGAGAAGGGGAAAGCAATGACATACAAGCCTTGAAACAATCACAGGGTGTTTTGGAAGGAGGAAAGGGAGGGAATCCACATTATAACAACAGACATAGAAATCGTTTTTAGTATTAGTCAAAACAAATAACTGACACTATGCAGACAGTTAAAAAATAATGCCAGCTTCAGTAGGAACTGGAGACAGCCTATAAAAGTGAAATTGCAGGAGAGTTAAGTCAATGTGTAATAAAGCTAATGGAATTGTAATCAACACTTGCTTCTTAGTTTTAAATGTTAATAATAATAAAGTGATTTTTTTTTTTTTACTCCAACAGTTCTGCTACAGAAAGAGACGAGTGGTTAGAAGCTATCTCCAAGTCAATTGAAGACTATACAAAAAAGAGAATCACATTTAATCCTAGCAAAAGTCTTGAAGAGGTATATCACACCATTATTGTTGGTTTGTTCCCTTTCTGAAAATAAAGTTTATTTGCAGGTGTTTAGAGAAACAAGAGGTGTTCCATGATGAATAATAAAACAGGATGGTAAATGATAAGTGAACAGATGATAGAACAGAATCATATTTCATAATGTTATCTACTTCATAAATTTAAAATTATTTTCTTCCAAAAAACGCAAACCAGCTTTCTCAATTCTCTCGGTAATCTTGCGAACAGAAAGATGAAATGGAAAGATTTTAAAATATAGCAGCTAGTGATATAAATAGGCTGGTAAAGCTTGAAAGGCACACAGCCTTTTTGAACTAATTAAATCCAGCTCTGTCTTCAGGCTTGCATTATAATGGTCACTGATGAAATAGTAGATAACATTTAAGACCATGACAATTTCTCAGAGAAGGCTTTCCAACACCATTAGAGTTAACCTATAGTCACTGATAAATATTAATCTTATTTTTCATCACTGAATGTAACGGTATTCTGCCTATGTTCTCCCAGGCAGATCCAGAAAAACAGGAAGAAGATAGTCCGCTGGGATCAAAGGCTCCGATCTGGATCCCTGATACTAGAGCGACTATGTGTATGATCTGTACAAGTGAATTCACCTTAACATGGAGAAGGCATCACTGCAGGGCATGCGGAAAGGTTGGGCAACTCTGTAATTACCTTTTCAGTTAAGTCATTCAGGTTCCTTGTGTGACAAATCCAGACGGAGCCTGATAGCACCTAAATGACTCTTTCAAGGGAACACTGTATTATGGCACAAGTATATGGACTAAAAACAACATGTTGGGTTGTTTGTTTGTGGTTTGGTTTTTTTTAGAGTAAGGTGTTATGACAGACCGGTGTTCAACCTTTTAACCTGAAACATGTTTCTTATTTTGCATTTTGGAGTACTGTTTATGGTTGTCTTCTGCTTCTGCAATTACGTAGTACAAACGAAGAGTGTTAGTTGAAATGAGAAGAATATCTTCCTCGCTAATTTTCGTAAGATAAATAATGATTTTGTTTTTAAGTTATTACCAAACTTATTTTATATTTAACACTTATGAAAGGTATATCTAATAAACCTTTATTTTTCATGTTTTAATCAAGTGAGAATACAGAATTCACTGCAGTTGAGACATCTGTGTTGTGGAGAAATAGTCAAGAGAGCAATGACTATTTTTAGTTATTTCTTTAAAAGCTTATGATTTAAACAGTTCAGTAACACAGTAGGCTTATTCTACTTTTTATGGATTGTTAACATTGGCTTATTGACTTGTGTAATTCAGTGATTTTTTTTCTGTTTAAATTTTTATCATTTAGAGGAGGAAAGAGCAGCATGTTGAATGTAAGGACGTAAGGAAAAGCCAAGATCTTAAACCATTTTCAATGTAAAATAGTGCCTATTTCAGGATCTGTTATGGGATTAACAGCACTGAAGTGAACATCTTTGAGCATTTGGTGATTCACAGGTGCACATCATGTACAATAATGCTTTTATCTGTTTCCAGATTGTCTGTCAAGCTTGTTCATCAAATAAACATGGTTTAGACTATATGAAAAACCAACCAGCAAGAGTATGTGATCATTGCTTCAGGGAGCTACAGAAACAAGGTAAAGAAAATCTGCACAAACTGACTGTCTTATTTTTGTGACCCTTATTAACATGGTATGTCTGTGCCTCATCTTTACTGCTGGGTTCAAGTGCCAAACTCTGCTAGTGCCTGAAAAGTGATAGGCATAGAATCATAGAATCATTTAGGCTGGAAAGGACCTTTAAGATCATCAAGTCCAACTGTTAACCTAGCACTGCCAAGTCCACCGCTAAACCATGCCCCTAAGCACCACACGTCTTTTAAATACCTCTAGGGATGGTGACTCCACCACTTCCCTGGGCAGCCTGCTCCAATGCTTGACAACCCTTTTGGTGAAGAAATTTTTCCTAATACCCAATCTAAAGGCATCTGAGGTTATAAGAGCCCAAACAAGTTTCTGTGGAGTAAGTTAGGAAGTGAATTTGCAATACATTGGCTCTTCCTTCCAGAAACATGCATGCATTTGCCCTATGATAATGACATGTAGCTTATGCTGCTTTCTTTGAGATAACTAGTGTTACATTGCTTTTCATTAATCACAGGGTACAAGTGTACCTTAAAGTTCTTGCAGTTTATCATGAGCTCCCAGTGGGTTGATGTGTACTTTTACTCTCTGTAACTTGTATGCCTGTAAACTTCATTTTTGCCAGCTAAGCTGCTGAGATAGCTGAAGTTCTGGGGCTCTATAAAGACATAGGCCTTCATCTTACTGAAGCTGAGTCTCTTCAGCTTCAAGCCTTGGCTCATCTGGAATTCAAGAAGTTGGCATATCTGCATCTCAGTTCTGAGGGCAAACTCTTAACGGTTTTCAACGTGGATTTCAACGTAAAACACCATCGCTAGAGCTATTTTCATGGAAACACTTTCAGAGAACTTGGTACTACTGATGCGTGGTGGTAATAACATTTGCTTAGAGAGGAGGTCCAGGGTCAGTTTCCTTCTCATCCTGAGGGAGCTCAAATCCATCTCTTTGAAGGAGCTTCTTTATCATTATGCAGAAATGAATGTAAAATCAACGGGGGCACTGCCCAGTGAGGTGAGAATCCAGTTCCATCTCACAAGACTTGCTCTGAATTCTGTCCAAAGACTCCAGTATAAAATACATAAATGAGCCATAAGCAGGGACTGAAACAGTTTGCTGCCCTTCCATCTGGCAGAGGCTCCAGTTCAATACAAGCTCTCTAGGGTATCGGGAAATCTGTGATGCCCCAGTGAAATAATCAAGCTATGGCTTCCAGCATGCTGGGAGTGGCATTTGTCACGGGCATGTGGAAAGCAGCATTGTCAAGCCTTGAAGTGGTGGTGGGAGCCTGCAATGATGGGAAGATGGATTGCCTCGTCCACCTGCAGGTCTCTGCATTGGGCACTAGAGGCTGCTGTGCTGCAGGCAATTTTAGGTGCTTTTAGCTGGGAAAAGAGCTGCAGAGCAGGTGTGGTATGGCTGGCAATCCAATTTCTCTGCTGCTCTGCTCATTATTTCAGAGCCTCACCATGTTCAGGGACAACTCTAGAAGGGGAGTTAATGAAGCTTAGGGCAGCCCTACTCCTTCCAGGCTGGGCTGGAAGACAGTGGTGGGTGTTGCTAGGAAAGGAGGTTTTAAAGGAGGTAAGTGTTGCAGAAGTCTTCCAAAAAAGATGAAGGAACTGCTTGTGGCAGTGGAGAAAGATAACACGTGCTCTGGAGATGGCAATCTCCAGAAGTGTGTGTCATGGCATGGTGCTGGAAGAGGAGCCCTACAGCATCCATACTGAAAAGAGCTGAGAAGATAACAGATGTACAGAATTAAAGGACAGAGTTGGGGAACAGAGGTAAAGCACAGACTGAACTGCAGAGGACAGCTCTAAAAATTTGGTGTGGTTTTTAAGACTTAATTTTCACCCTGCTTATGGGCAAAGGTAGTTCAGCATCAAGAAAACAGACTTTGAAAACAAACAAGACCAATCTGTTTAGTGGGGTTTTTTTTCAGTCTGATTGTGATTTGGGGGATTCTAACTCATGGTGTTGATGATAATACTGAAAAGTTAATTCAATGCTGAGTTTAGTGTGATTAGGTGTTACTATTGAAACACTGTAATCAGAATAAAAATGTCATCTGTTTCTAAAAAAAAAAAAAAGTCCAAGAATCGCTGCCTGTGTTTAGTCATCTGTGACATGAAAGCAATATATTCATCCTCTGCATTCTAGATAACCAGTGCACTCCTAAGAGTGGATCCCCAGTCAACCATAAATCTCCATCAAGTGCCTTGTCTACGGTATTACATAGTATTCCCTCTGGAAGAAAGCAGAAAAAAATTCCTGCAGCCCTCAAAGAAGTAAGTGCTTTATTGGTCAAAAGTAATGACTTGTTGGTATTATATCATCAATATTAACAGTGAAAAAAATAATTCCATACTTTAGCCATCTTCTCTAGAATCAAAAGTTGAAATTTGCCTGTAACAGTGGTTTGGGCCTTAGTTTTATGTAGGGAGGGACCTGAGCTATGAAGCAGTGTATAAACTGCATAAACACCTGTGAGACTGTGATTCAGAGAGATAGTCAGAATTGTAATTTCTTTCTTGCTTCCCTGTGTTTCAAGGAGTTGTGATTTACCTCTGCACCAACAGCCAATGAGAAGACTCCTACACCAACTCAGCCCTTGGCTTATGATTAGGAAAGGTAGAGCTAAACTCCGCCTACCTACACTGGAGGTCTTGGGAATGGGAGGAAGTAATTCTTCTTCTTGTATAGGAATGTGTGTTCTCCAGCTGTACGTGGTCCTCAGTGTTTCAGCCCTCTCTTGTCCTGTTGCATCCAATTTAAGTTCCAACCCTTAGTGACTGCAGAAACCTCTCTTCCAGCCCAGATAGATGGTGGCAGACAAAATTGTTTTTCTTTCAGCCGTCTGAGTTAATTAGCAACATTAACTTGAAATCAGGTAAGAATTTGAGTCATTGACAGGACAGGGCTCTGGAGATCTGCTTTAAAAAAAGCTGCACTGCAAAAACCTGGACAGATGCATACATACTCTTGGGGTTTGTTTGTTTGTTGTTTGTTTGTTTTTTCTCTTCAGGTTTCAGCAAATACAGAAGACTCTACAATGAGTGGCTACCTACACAGATCTAAGGGCAGTAAGAAACCATGGAAACACCTATGGTTTGTTATAAAAAATAAGGTGCTATACACATATGCTGCTAGTGAGGTAAGAGACTACATATTAGAAATCAAATATCCAATGATAATACTGTCTTTGTTACAAAGTTGTTTATTTTTATGATCTAGAAACAAGCTATAAAATTAGATCACCTTACAGTAATTGATCTGATTGCGAGGTAGTACTTTGAAAAGGCCCAGTGAGCTTGGCACCATAATATGCTGATACAGCTACGCTGTTTCTGATTCCAGACCTAGCTTTGAGTACCTCTGCACTGCACACCATTGCACAGTTGTAGGTATGTTCTGAGTCAGTTGAATACATGGGGGGCTGTTTGGATGCATCACACTGGACTAGTGGCAAAGCCAACATTATAAAAGCATCTTGAAGTATCTTGTTCTGCAGTTCCATAAGGTATTTTGAATGCTTGGAAAATGAGCAAACTAAATCTCTTTACTTCTCCTCAAACTGTCATCTTCAGCCTGGAGTTGTTATTTAATATACAATGCTGCAGTAGAAAAAAAGAAGTGCATCTTATCTAATGGCATTTGCTTTTTTATTTAGAATATGTAGTCCTATTGCAGTGTCGAATAATCTCTAACCAATATATAAGCTCTGCACATCCCAGCATGTGCTGAGAATGTAGTTTTATTGCATCTTACAATGTTTTGCAACATTTTGATAGAAGAAGTCCTTACCAGGCAGAACGATGAGACTATACAGTCTGATACTTTCTATACTTGAAAGACAAGGTAGATGTTATCAGGAAAGTAAAAAGAGGAACAGCAGTGTTGAAGTCTATGAGGTTTTGTTATTTCCTGTCCCCTGATTCATGCATGGAGACTATAAAAAGCAGCATTTTGTGCATGACTATTAGTAACAACTTGTTTGTTGTATAATCTGTTGCAATGGTATGGTGCATGAGTAAAGTCTAAATGTATTCCTTAGTATGTCTTAGAAGCTCTAATTTTGTCTTGTTTGCTTTTTTTCCCTGTAAAATAGGATGTGGCAGCACTAGAGAGCCAGCCTTTACTTGGATTCACAGTCAGTGAAGTAAAAGATGAAAACTCAGAGTCTAGAGTGTTCCATTTACTGCACAAAAACACTTTATTTTACATATTCAAAGCAGATGATCCCCATTCAGCTCAAAAGTAAGAAACTATTTGAATTAATTTCTGCTACGTTTTTCTACAAAATGTTTCAGAAGTCATGAATGTTAATATTCACAGATTAAGCATGTGTACAAAAGATGCATATTATATAATACGTAAACAAAACTTTTAAATTACTTAAACACAAGGCCCTGGTTCCATTAGGACTTCTGAAATGCTTTAAATGAAGAAGCAGACTGTCCTCTGCAAAAGAATGAATGTAGGAGAATGGAAAAGTCTAAGATAAAATAAGAAATCTTTCTTTTTCCTAGCGCATTCCTTTATCCCTAGTCTGCTGAAGTGAAAATTGAATGTTACCTTTGGAGAAATCCAGAAAATGTGTTTTAAGGATTAAGTGATGTGTCCCTTTTTTATTTCAAGCTGTAAATTTTAGTTATTTTAATGAATATATGGCAGTGAAAAATAAAGCAAACTCTAAAAAGTAAGGGACAGAAGTTTGAAGTGTGTGTGCAGATGTGTATGAGCACCTAGGCACGCTTAATAAGTTCAGACCAAAAGCTTGAATTCAAAGAACACTCAAACAAGCTGTTTCTTTTCAAGTCCTGCTGATGTGTCTGTGTTTGAAGTCATATTTATCAGTTTATGTATTGTGTGTGTTTTATATAAAATAACCTAGAAGCTTCGTCATTAATCAGTAGAAAATATTTGCTATATGAATCATGGACTAAACTGGAAAGGGGCATGGAAGCAGTACACTTAAGTTATCTTGCCTATACGCCTAGCTTATCTGACTGGTTTCACTGCAGTTTTCCCAAATGAATTTTACATTAATAAAATAGATTTCATGCACTAACTAGTCCATTATTAATACTTAAGCATTCAAATGGCTGCAGGTATAGTTTTGTGCAAACAGGGATATTCTAAAAAGTATCCAGGATAACTGAAAATTTTGAACAGCTGAGAACATGCTTAATGACACTTCTCTACACACAAAATCTGGAAGTCTTTATTTGATTTTTGGGGGTATTTTGTCTTGCAGATGCACACAAATGTTTCCTTGTTAATTAAGATACAATTCTCTTGTTTCCACTGCGTCTCATTTGTACTATCTAAAACAAAACTAAAAAAAAATCCAAGGCATTCAATAGCTTTGTTTTCCTATTCAGACAGTGGCTTTTGTCCTCAGTAGGAAAACTTGAAATTGGACATACTCTATTTTACTGAGGCTAGTAATAATGTTAAGTACATTAAATCGCAACCTTTCTCCAAGTATTTAATATCCTTAGGACATTTATGCTGAACCTCCAGAATAAATGCTGCTTTGATAGCATTAAAAAAAAACTGCCACAGAGAACATGCTGTTGGCCTGTTTGCATCAGTGGACACTATTTTTTCCTGTTAGGGCCAAAGAAATATCTGATGTATTTGTGTAAGTACAGTAATAAAGTCTAACAGATGTTTACTTTTTGATGAGCTTTTAAATTTTAGTCCAGTACTATGTTCAGTGCTGAAGCTGTTTATGAATTTGTTGTATTTGTATTCCATTTTAGTTATTTTTAATGAATATATGGCAGTGGAAAATACAGTGAGCCCTAAAAAGAAAGGGATAGACGTTTGAGTTGTGTGTGCAGACAGGCATGAGCACTTACACATGCTTAATATGTTCATACCAAAAGCTTGAATTCAAAGAACATTGCACACAGTTCAAAGTTAAACACTCAGGGCAAGGAAGAGCCAACATCTGTGACTAACGTTTAGATACCCTGTGAATATTACGACAGGTTTGAATTTCCATGATAAAGATAATTTTATAGTCTTTGTCTCGTTCAGTTCTTGCAAGATTTTTCACTCGGGGAAAAAAAAATCATGTGGGCCCCTTAACTTTACATGCACACAGTTCAGCCCTCACTTGGAAGACAGAATTATTCCATTTTTTACTGTATTTGTCAGTGTAGCATCAGAGTGCTTCAGAAACATTAATTTTTGCAGCATCCTTGAGAAGGTGAGGATGTTTATCACCCTCATAATCAAGTAGGAACAGAAACCACAGCTATAGGGGGTAAAAGTATTTGAATATTAACTTTGAATTTCCAGTTTGAGATACCTTGGATCACCTGTTTGGGACTTCCCTGCCTTTACATAGCCTTGTATTTTCACGTATATAATGTGCACGGTATCTGTTAATATGTGATTCAGTAGTGGCACATACTCTGTGTGTGAATACGGGGAAGTTCTGTCATCATGCAAAGGCACCATTCCTCCACCCCAGCCCACGTGCCCTGTGGCTTCCTCCCTCAGCCCCACTAGTCCTTCACTAAAACCCTTGTACCAGCTGCAAAAGCAGAGGGCATGGGTTATGCAGATGGCTACCTCAGTTACAGTAGTGTCCTGATCCATCCCAGATCATGTTTGCAGCGAAATAAGGGGTTTTTTAAAAGGTATGCAGTCAAGTTATTAAAGTTAGCAGAACCTTGGCATATCCTACTTTTTGAGCATTTGATTCCCCAGCTTCGCTTGTTCTTTATGCGTGTAACTTCGGTATGGAAGAGGTACGGAAAAAAGTTTCTGCCACCTGGCCTTGTACTGATACCTGACGCGTCTCTAGCAAGCTTTGTATGTTTGGACTCATTGGATAGATTTCTGGCATTTGCACTAACAGACCAACCGGTAATGGAAGTATGATGTAACTTCTTGTGTGAATCTGTAGCGAGTCACAGCAGTGTGATTTATACTTTTACCAGCAGCTTCCTAACAGTGTTTCATTTTCTAATAGGTGGATAGAAGCTTTTCAAGAAGGCACCATATTGTAGCAGTGTCAGCATCGTGTCTGCAAGTTCAAAGGCAAATGTCCAAGGATGGTGGTAAAACAGAGTACAGCAGCTGTTGAAAGCAATGGAATCCTGCCGTCTCAACCTACACAAAATTGTATATTTGTCAGGATTAGGAGTTGTTGCATTTTTAGCGTAAGGTAATACTTTTTTAAAGAATTGTGTGTATTTCTGTGTTGATACAAAATGTGTTATTTATTAAATTCCAATGTTTACTTTAATGGTCAGAATTATTTGTGAGGTCTGCAATGAGGTCCAAAGTGCCCAAGTTGTTAGAATGGCAGGTGGTCGGTCAACATATTCATAAAGTTTGTGCTTTTTTAAAAGAACAAAACACAAAACAAATCTGTTGCAATTGCACAGTTCCTCATGATTTGTGTATAGGTCTTGAGCTGCTGATGCTCACTTTGCAATTTAGCAAGAACAGATCAGAATAGGAATTTCAAAGGTTTTGGATCTTTGTTGGCTATGTAAACTCCTTCAAGAAGTTGTATAATATTGCTGCTCCTTTCCTTGAATGGCAGTTGAAATCTTGCATACCAGTACATTAAAACAGTACAACAAATTCTGTATCACAGAAGCAATTGTAAAGTAAAGTTCAATTATTAAAAAAGACAAAAGGGAAAAATATTTTAAAACAGACTTTGCAATTACAGAGATAAGGCACTAGAGCTTTTACAGTACTACAGATGCCAAAGAGACTAAATGAGTCATCTTCAAACAATTGCAGGATGTATTTTCTTTTATGTTTCCAGTAGTAATTTAAAGCAGACTAAAAAATACATTTTTTTATATACCAGGAAAAGACGAAATATCTTATTTCTTTCAAAACTTTGTGTCAAATGAGTTCTGTATGCAGTACGAAACACTGTATAAACTATTGTTCAAAGAACGTTAAACAAATATATGCACCCCCCCTCCCAAAATTTTAAACTATTGTATATTTAAATACTATGTTTAAACTGGAATTGCCATACCAAGAAAACCCGGCTTTTTTAGTGCAGATGGCATTGAAATGTATACCATTCTTTGAAATACCTTTTGTTTACACTATGATTTGTTCTGTTCGACACTTTAAAACACAATTCAGTTTTAGGTGTTTAGGTTTTTTTTTTCTTTAAGAAAATTGTCAGTATACCTCATTAGGAAATACTTACTGATGATTCTGGTGCATTTATTCTATTTAACTTTTGAAAATTTTTTAACACTGTAATAGCATAAATGGAACTAGAACTATGAAAAACATATGAAAAGAAGCCATTTTTATGTCAAATGCGATGCATATGTAGCCAGTTAATTTTACTGTATGAAACACTTCTCAGTAGTCCTCTGAACCAAGGTAGTTGTGGTAACAGAATTAAGAGCAATTCACTTTTAATTAATAGTTTGAATCCATGTTAATAGCTATTCTGTGGCCTCACATAGGAAAGAGAACAGATGATAGAATAGTTAGTAGTCATCACGGAAAGGCCAAGAATGAAAATGCAAACCAAAATTCTCTTATTCCCTCAAATACCTCAAGATCAGGTCTAAGATACTAACATAGCTCTGAAGAAGCTTGATTTTTCCAGAGCTGCTGTTAAGTTAGTAGCGGGCTTGGAAGCCTAATGCTTAGTATTAACTATACAAGTAATTTCATTGACTTCAAGCATTTCAGTAGAGTACCTTTCTGCATCAGGGACTTAAGGCTGTAGATCTGGCTTCCCTCATGAACGCTTGAGATTTAACCACATAGTGTTTGAAAGTGTCTGATCAAAGCCTTTATTCTCTTTTATTTTCATACAAACGTGATAAATGAATAGTTTTCTCTTGTTATATATAAAGGGCTTTTACTTAATTTTCAAAAACAGCTGCTGACTGAAACCATGTAAGCTATTAGCATGTCTCTTCAGGGTGATTTCTGACATGGCTTTTACTGTATCCAAAACTAAACTGATACCAATATAACATAGATGTGATGTGGCTTTTCCAGTTGATATTATCAAAGGGAAGAGCTTCTTAATATTTTTATAGGGACTGCACACCAACTAATACAGAAAGCCATGAACTGGCAAATGAATCGGGAATTTGGCTAGGAGCAAGCTGATTTAATTTCAATTTATGGTTTGATATTGACCCTCCCTACTGCAAAACAGAGCAATAAAAGTCAAAACACATACTGAATAAGGTGCCCAAGTTCTGCCTCATGTGTGGTGTCAAACTACCTCTCAAGGATTTGGTGCAGAGTGAGAAAATAGTTCAGAGTGTTCTGTAAAAATCAGAGGACTTCTTCCAGAAGCAGTTGATCAATTAAAAAAATCTGTGACAGAAATAGATTAGAGCGGAGCCTTAAAAACAATAGTACACATATTGCAGTCTAATTCTGTGTGAAATAAATCGTCTTTGTAAACACGTTTGGATATTTCTTTTCCTCTTTCTCCAGCACTAGTGCTTTGTGTCATATGAAGAACCCACAACATAGGCATTTTCATAACATTTTCAGGTGGTTGCTTTTCAAACTTAACCTATTTCTCCAGCTCACCTCCCATTTTGATTCATTACCATCAAAAGTAAAGTATTTACGTCTTGGTTTGACTAAACACTAAAACAAGACCAGAAGTTTTTCAACACCTGGCTACCTCCTTTTATAAGAATCTATAGTTAATAATTAATTTAAAATTGGTTAGTAGAGTATGAGACAAACATTAGCATTGAATATTAGTTCTAGCATCTTTATTCTTGAATAAATGAAGGTTCTAGGATCCTGAATTCTCTTTAACTTAAAACTATTTTTTGTGCCCAAAGGACTTAAAAGAAATGGATAGCTTAGCAGCTGTGGAACACATTTTACTAAATATTTTTTGTGTGTGGAAATGTGATTACTCAATTATGTATGTTACATCATAACATAAAGAGATGTTTGGAAAGACACATTCAATGCATTTGCCATAACTGCTGTCCCCTGTATTTACCATCCAGATAGGCTTTTGTTTGGAGCAGTCCTAAATCATACTGTCTAAATGAAAGAATAGAATCTTTATTTTGTAAATGAAAACAGTTTAAAGTTGTTGTAAATATTCCTGTGGATATGTATCATTTTTGTATAAATAAATTCACATTAGTTGAGCCTGCATCAGTTTTTTTTTTTTTAAATATTTTCGGGTTTTTATGTATTACGTAATTCATGTATTCATCGATTTTTCAAACAGCAAAATTTGCTGTCATTATCCTGCACATCAGTCTTGCTTTAAAATTCGTACTATGTTTTGCCCTTACAAACAGAAAATAGCCTGAAAATGTAGGCTGTGTGCAGACTGACACTGCTGCTGGATCTGACCACCTGAAACATTAGTTTTAAGTGAATTATCTTGCTCATGTCAGCCAAGACACCGCACTCTCACTACCAAAACTCACCTGTCTTTGCTACAAAAATTATTTCCATCTTCCTGCCCTCCTGTCTTTCCTTAGCTGCCTCTTGCTGTCTAGTTCTTCACTTTCTGTTCCTTCCTCCCCAGACCCCCAACTGAAAGCCCATGCCTTCACGAGTTCACGATGCTTGTTTTCTATAGAGCCCCTCCACAACCAGGTGCAGAGCCGTTGCTGGAATGCAGCTTGCAGACATAACGTGACAATCCAGAAAAATTGCTCCTAAGTAGTCCCACCTGTAGGACACCAAGCAGTGGGGTTTTATCTCCTGAAGCCACCTCCCAGCCCTGGGGCGTGACGGCCCTTCTGAGCTCCATCAGCACAGGAATGAACTAGGCTCCCTGTGCCGATGTGCTACAATGCAGTGTGATTTATAGGTCTATGAGCAGAAACTCTAGCTGCAGCAACAGCTGACTAGGATGCGTTAACCCACGGAGAAAGCACTTCATTAATGCAATATTCTTGAACGCTTGTCAGTTGGAGGTAAGACAGTTCTTGGAACACAGGATGCAGGATGAGAGGGCTATTCTCTCAGTCTCCTGGTGAATAGACATACCCGTGGCAAAGGAAGCATCCTAAGAAACCATAATTCTGAAGAATTAAGGGAGTTGTCTATGTGAAGGTCAAATGAAGGGCGTTACATTCATAAATCCTTTTGCAAAATCCAGTTCTGCTTTATCTATTAAAGCATGCCTGAATCACAGTTTCTGTTGGCGTAAGTATTTTAGCAGGGCCAGTAAGGGAGAGGTTTTTCTGTCGGGTTAGTTATGCTGTCTCCTTGTACTTCTCTGACAGATGTTTGAAAGCAGTTTTTTGATAACTTGCAGTAACAGCACAAAGGGTTTTGCTTCTCTGCATGTTTTTGATAGGGATGTGTCTCTTGTAATCCTGGCTGACACAGCTACATGGACGTGCCTTTGTAATACAGACCAAGTATGAACTGGGTCACTTGCTAAGGAAAAAAATCAAAACATGTTTTACTGGTTACAGTGACGTTCCTGCTCTATTGAGGATATCAGAATACTTGTCTGAAATAAGCCTCGGTGCAAATTCCTTAGTATTTGTTGAAATAAACTGCAATAAGCTCCTTCATTTAGAAAATGCACGTGCAGCTCAGGCTAGTTTGGGAAGTGACAAGTACGGTAAATTGAGAGTGCTGTAACATTTGACACTTTCAGGAAATGCTTAGCAAGTTAATTGCTCCAATTTAAAAAATTTTCATAAGGTTCGCCTGCATTTAGCTTTTGGGAACGTGTTTGATCAGAAAGCAAAATACGATGCTTGCAAGTACTGACTGAACTAGCGATCTTGAGCTAGGGTAGCTAGATGCAAGTGCAGCTGTGGGACTGGGCGTGGGAAAAAAAGCAGTAAAGGAATTGGCAAGATAAGAGCGTGAATGATTTTATTAATGTCAACACATAAATTGCTTGTATTTTGGTTTTTTTTTTCCATATCTCTGCTTCTCAGATGTTGATGCTTATGTCATCTGATTCAGTAGAAATTGCATAAAATGGTCTAAATGAATTTCAGGTAATGAAATGGCACGTACAGCCCCGCTGGCCTAAATGATCTTGTAAATTCCACAGCTATACAGTCTTCGTTGAACAGATGGAAGAGGAGGGGGAAAAAGGGACACATTTAAAGTATAAAACTTATTTAAAATCAAGGTCACTAAAATAATTAGCATAAACTAAGTAATTAGCTAACACAACTTTGGTCCAAACAAATGTCGAGACGTAGCCGAACAGCAGTAAGTTGTTCCTTTGGCACTTTTCTGAAAGCCCTACTCCAGCAGGGCGAGCACTCATTAGCAGCCAGGCTCCCCATTGCCTTTCCAAACCCCGTTCAGAGCAGCGTTGACATTTAACCAAGTCATTTGCTGCTGCCGTGCTGGCGGAGAAAGACAGCTCTTTCAAACACCGCTGGCTGAACGGCTACCCTTAACTGCGGGGGTAAGTCGCAGCGCCATGAAGCGGTTTCCGTCTTCATCATGTCGCACATTTCAAACCGCATCTGCAAGTCTCATCTACGTTATTTGCCTCGGTGGGAAGACCCCACCAAGCTACCCAAAGCCAAAAGCCAACGCTACGCGCCTGTGGCGTTGAAAGCTGACACGCTCCCGTTTCCCTGCGGAGAACCGCAG
>NW_008824473.1:2917506-2928248 GCF_000699105.1 Pygoscelis adeliae
GTGCGCGGCCTCAGCCCTCCCGGGGGGTGGGTGACCGTGCACCCTACCCCCGGCTCTCCCAGCCACTCTGTACCTGCTGACCCCCGTCACCCCGCTGGCCTTCTCAGATATCTCTGGTGGCTGTCTGGGTTTATTTGGGTTAAGGTAGCATGTCCTGGTATTGTTTTTGTTGGGGCAGGTGACCCTGTCACTGTTCCTTATTTTGTCTCGTTGGGTGGGGTTTTTCTTCTAAGCTGCGGGGTTTGTGGGTTCTTTCTTTTCTCAGCACTGCAGTGTGTTGTCTTAAGTGTAAAAAGCACAGCCCTGTACCGTAGGATAAACTTATACTTGCACGTTGTGGAGGGAAGAGAGGAGATGGCATGTGTTGTGCAAATAAACTTATGCAACAGGAGAAAAAAAAAAAAGGCTTTCGAGAATGGCCTTACTGCAAGATGAGTGTGTGGACATGATTCTTGAAAAACTGAGTTAGGCATTCTTCATATGTGAAATCTCTGATCTGAAGCTACTGATAGCAGCATCAGCAAGGTGCACTTGGGAAAGGTGGTGTAGTAGGAAGAGCTGCATCCACACCTACCATAGAAAAATAAGATGGCAAAAAATTAAAATAGCTTTCTGCAGGACAGCTTCCTGGTTTTGGAATCAGCATTGTATAAGTAGCAATAAAAGTATCAGAGGGGGAGGCAAGACATCACATTACTGTACTGTGCGAGGTAGTGTTCACCTGTATTCTACACTTTGTAATTTTGGATGGCTTTTTCTGTAACAGCATTTCTACCTGAAAATAACTGTAAATATATTTTTTCCCTGGTAGTCCACGGTAGCCAGTTGTGACATGAGATGTCCTAGTCCAACAGAGCATTTAGCCCACAGCTTGCTCCTTGCTGTACCACTTTCCTCAGGGACGCTTGTTTGAGGACAGTCTTAAGGTCTGTGAAATGTTCTACTCCTTCTGTCTGTAGCTCTTTCTTCAGAGACACTGCAGACCCTCTCTTAATCACCGAACTAAGTATTTTCATGTGATGGTAGTCAGCTGTATGTGTGCACATCCATGGTAAAGTAAGTAACATAACTGACATCACCTGGTGGGGTGTACAGTCCTCAAATGCTTCTGCTGTTTGTGCAAACTACTCTATCTGGATGATTGGACACCACTTAAGTCTGTTGCATTCTACAATAACAGATCAAGATACTTATTACAGAAAAGAGGTCTCAGTAGATAAATTAACTAGCTTTAACTTTTCCCCTCAATTCCTGGGGCACTTGCTAATATTTCTGCTTTTCTTGCTGGTTGTATTTTCTTGTGAAATGTTGTCTTGACAGGAACAAGTTTGGTGGGAGTTCTGATATCTTTAAGAATAGCCATAGCCCAGGCTAGATTGTGAGAGAGGAGGGGACATTGTTTCTTAGCCTCTGAAGACAAAGCACCAAGCAACTTGTGTAACTCTGAAGCTGACTCTGCTTTGGGGGGAAGGGGGTTGGACCAGATGACCTCCAGAAGTACCTTTCAACATGAGTTATTTCATTATTGGATTCTGTTATTAAAGGTGTATTGTGGGGATGGAACAAAACCAAACAAAAACCCAGTGATACTGTAGCATGCAGTTAAATAGTTCACATGCAAAATATAATTACAGAATGCTTAAAGCTAATGCGCTAGTCCAGTGAAAACTGGCTTTCATCTATAATGTGAAATCTAAATATTTACACTGGTAAGTTTAGTTTGCTTGTTCCCAGTGCTAATACTCAATTCTCATTTTGATTTATTGTGTGCGTATTGTATTGTGCAATTAAAATTTGTGCAGCCAGTGAAGTTGCTGGAGTTTCCTTAAAGTTTGTGAAGGAAAGCAGTTTCCCTAAAGAAAGTAACCTGTGTCTAATGTCTAGGTGAAAAACCCCTGGAAGAAAACAGCACCCCTTGCTTAAAGTAGGGAGCTTAACTGCATATAAGGAATAGTGGTGTCAATTCTTTAACTTGTACACATTTGTTCTGCTGGTGGACAAAGTGTGGATCTCAGCTGGCAGTGCTGCAGCTGGCAGAGGGTATGTGTGCCTTTCCTGCTTCAGCAGCCATCCTGGCTTAAGCAGTTTTAATAGTAAGCTTTGCTAACCTGAGTTATTTTGGTTGATACAGGTCAGGGAGCTCTCATGTGAGTATCTGCTTTCCCAGACCTGTGGGGGTATTAACAGCCACTGTGAGGAAGCAGTAAGCAGCTGGGGTGGGTGCAGGGGCCGCAAGCTCTGGCTGGCGTAGCTGCCTGCATATGTTTTTTTTGGTCACACACAGGCTGCAGCATGCAACCCAACAGCGACCGTCAGGGAAAATTAAACAATACCTAAGTTATTTTCTGGTAAACTTCTTACATTTTTTTTCTTAGTGCTGTTTCAAGCTGCTTCTAGCACTTTAAACTTCTGCCTGTATGTTATTGGCATATGGTAAGCTGCTGCAAAACAGAATTTCATCAGTGTGAGGATGATAGATAAAACTGCAAAGGAGCAGTTAATCACATTCTTACTCTGGTGTATGCGGACCTGTCCGTATTCTTACCCTTCAGTCAGCAGCTTTTGATTCCAGAGATTACTGCCTTAGGTAGTACTCACCGTACTCTTAAAGCAACAAAGGATTTATCTTCCAAAGGATCAAACTCTTAATTTCCAATTCTCTGAGACTGGAAGGTTGCTTGCGCTTTCTGAGTGAGTCCCATGTATCTTATGATGCAGTGCTGCAGATTTTGTAAGGAAGTACGTTCCTTCCTGAAAATCATGGTCTAAGAACTGCCTTTCTGTATCAATATTTAGATTAATTTTGTTGGTTTGGCCAGGTCTTCTCTGAAAAGCTATTCAAATTTGTTGGACTTACATTTCATTTGTTCAACTTGATAGTAAGAGAGGCTGGACTAAGCTAAGTATTTGACTGCCTTTGTAGGAAGTTAAACCAGAAACTTGAAAAACATAAACCACCAAAAAACTAAAGCCAAACCCTCTGCTATTGTCATATTAGCTGTAATTAATGGTTATTTCATTCCAAATAAGTTGAGGTTGCTGTTTATAGCTTAGCAGTAACTTTGTGGTGTGAAAACTGCCCCATTTGTTTTGGTAATATGTTTCCTTTGAACTATTAGCAGGACAGCGTAAGTGTCAACATGATTAATGCTTTCACTCTTGAATGACTTAATCTGAATATTTTTTCCAGTGCTTTACATATGTGTATGTAATTAAAAAAACCAAAACACACACCCTCTAACAAAATCTAATCCTGTGGAGTTGATAAAGAAAAAAAAAAGAAAGGAAGAGGTGATGATGATATTTATAAAGGGATGTTTTTATCTGAAACGATGTCAACACTGATTTACGGGAAGGATGTATGTGAAATGCAGGGTTTTTTTCCTGAAGGAAGTTTCTGTGGGTATGAACGTGTGCAAATTGTAAGGGGAGAGTTACTAGTAGTACTGTTGAATAGGTTTGAAAGTCCTTTCCATAGTGTACCTTCATTGTATCAACTACCTCATCTGTGGCTGTAGTTCAGTGAATGCTCTGAGCGGTCACGTCACACCACACCTACATGGGCAATTTGGTGTTACACATAAGCTGGTGTAACAATGTGGGCTTTTTCCAAAAGAAATGGTCGTATTTCTGCTTCAGCCTGCTTTTCTTGTGTTACATATAGCAATTGTTAGCTGCAGGGTGAGTAAATTCAGAAGATGGGCTTGCCTTACAGCTCTACAACCACCAGGTCAAATGCAGAGGGGGACAAAGCTGTCAGCCAGGAGTGGGGCTGCCCCTCTTTGTGAAATGCTGTAATTATACCATAGTGGATGTAATGCCTCTCTGTGTTTGAAAAGAAGGGTTTGCACTCACTATGCTGTGTTAGTGTAATCTTTGTGTGCCAGGTAGGAGAACAGACCTGGCTGAACGTAATTCAGCAAAGGGGAAAGTCTTCAGTCAGGTGAACTTCCTTGTCTGGTTCATTGTGCAGCTTCAGCTCTGGTGCGGGGAACCAGTTTGGGGTTTTTGATTCCTGTACCAATGCGGGATTTTGCAAGCTTCAGGTGCAGATGCAGGCTATGGCTGACATTGCAAAGGGCAACTTGACCTGATTAAATGGCTGTCTCCTTACCTAGCTCTGGTGTGTAGCCAGTGCTTGTGTGAGTGGATTCAGCTTGCAGACAGCCCCCTTGCCTTTCCTCCTCCTTCCTTTCCCCTGTTGTTTGTGGGGCTGGTGAGCTGAATCAGCTCTGTAGCTGTTCAGGCAGGTTCTAGAGATGGCATGATAAAAGAAACAGGAGCCCAGGGCTAAAAGTGAGACTGTCCCTTTAGTGGCCTAAACTCTAAGAATGACTCGGCAGTCTCCTGAAAATTTATGCTAGCAGTTCTGTTTTCTCACCTCTCCTCCCACTGTAGCAGTCACTTACATGAAAAAGAAGTGAGAGCAATGATTCTAAATTAATTGTACAGGCATGCCTGCAAATGCATCTCTTTCTCTATTGCTGTATGCCTTTTAATTATTCCCTCACGCTTTTACAAGCATCTCATCTTCCCTTGCTTGCCTGCAGGTTTAGCTGCTTCAGTTTCCTGTGGTTATCTGTCTCTTACATATGTACTTTCTAAATCTTGATGTCATGCAAATTTAATAAACAGTATCTAACTGGGTGTCGAGTCACATAAATATTCCTTAGTTCATTGATGAAGAGAATGTTACTCCTTTAAGTCTGCCAACTGTTCTACCATCTTGAGCAATATGGCTTATAGAATGATAATCCAAGAATAGCTCATTTAGCGTCCTGTGTTCATTGAGCTTTTCTTGTATGAAGTATTGAGGAGTGTTATTTGTTTCACAAGTGTGTTTGGATTCCTTGGCTTAATTTATTATCTATAAAGCATTGCAGAATACTGATCTGAAGTATAAAGAAATCTTAGTGCTTAAAACAAGTAACAGAACCCCTAACTCTGGCACTTTTATCATAGAGGGATTGTTAAGTGCTTTCTATTTCAGGTGTAGGTATTTATTAAACAAGTTTGGCACAGGTTATGCTGAATTCTTAATTAGTACATGATGAGTTTGAGAATGGAAATGAGGACTAGCTTCCATTTTAAGGTACAGAGCAGCTGTAAGCCCAGTGTGATGACCTGAGCTAAAATAGTGTATCCTTAGTTTATTTTCTGAGATCTGTTGAAATCATTTACTACTGAAGCAGTGTGACTATAGAGGGATATGAAGATAGTTTCTTCTAAGAGGGAATACTTTCCCAGTTAGCTTTCCATTATATTAACCTTTTGAGCTTTCCTAAAAAGTCATGTTGATCTTCCTGTATTTCTCTTTACTGTGATATAACAGAAAGTAAAGTTCACAGTAACTTCTGCAGTCATAATTAGTTAACATGCCTGTACCTCAAAAGTATCTAGAAAGTTCTTATGTAACTTTATTAGTTTAAATGTGTGTCTTATCTTCTACAGGTGGATTTAATCTAGGAGGGACCCCTGTATTAGCACACATTCCATACATATACATAGTCATTGCCAGAATCATTATGCTTTCCATACATACAGAGTCCAACTGGTTTGACAGTGCCAGCAGGGGAAGTTAAACTACTCAAATTTTACAAGCATTGTTTTTGCACCAGTAAAACTACAGTGACCAGAGTTATGACATTTTTTTAAAAGTAAAAGATCTATGGGGTGGACAGAATTTTCTCATGTTGTATCTTCATACCAATGCAGTTTGTTCTTACTCATTTAAAGGGTGTTAAATTAGAATCAAGGTACTTGATAGTGGGGCAGCTATACCAACAGTGCAGTGTAATAGAACAAGATGTTACTATTTATATCGAATGGAGAGTCCAAACATTAAAAGTAGTAGCAGGAAGAATATTTCTTTAAGTCCTTAGTCTACGCTGGTATAATATTTTGAAATACTATTAGTAGGAACTTCCTACTAGGATAATTAAAGTTCTATAACTTTTGTCCCTGGAGAAGGGTATGAGTTAAATATTGATGTCTTCTGGGTATAACTGTACTAGTGGAGAGGTTAGTGCTTCTGATTACCAACCCTCAAATCTGCTGGCTGTTCTCGTGGGAATGTTTCCTAACCTATTTCAGTTGAAGTAAGTCAAAAACAATTTAAAAAGTAAGCCTTTCCTAAGTTCTTTTGACTAAAACATTGGGAAAACTCTGGCACATAAAAACTGAGAAAGAAGTGGAGTGGTTGAATTAGTGCAAGCTAATGAAAGTTTTCCCCACTGACAGAGTGGGTCACGGAGTGCTTATCTAAAGTGGCGATGGAAAACCATTGGCAATGATGCCCGGTTCAACACCAAGAAGTTTGGGCTAACACTGATGATAGCGATGTATTTAGAAACAACTGAGTCATCCTGCCAAGAAGGCTCACTAACTCATTTACTAGGGGCATAAACTAACGATATTTACATACAGAGATTCTGGTTGCATTTCATTTGAGTCTGAAGATTGAAGAGAGATGCAATAAATGCATTGTAAGTAATACAGAGGAAGTCTAATGCCTGTATTTTGTCAAAATGCCTGCCTTTAAGTGCTTCTTCTAATAAATTGGGCTGGGGGATTGAGGTTTTGAAAAGAGGAGATTGATACATAATTCTGTCTCTGTGAGTTAGTTTCTTTTTCAAGGGTTTTTGAAGGAGCTTCATTTTTTATTTAACTGTGTGGGAAGTAATACTGTCAAGCACTCAAAAAATAACTTTGAAAACAAATGCAGTGATTATACTTGTAAAGCAGGTCTAATCAGTACAAGTACAGATGCTAGTATTTGTGTTGCTCTGTACCTAGAGCAACAGAAGAGGAGCCTTACTGTGTTGGGTATCTTCTAAGAAAGTGATTTTTCTCTGGCCCCAGAATTTACTACTAATGAGAGTACACAAATGGATCATCACAGACTGAGGGAATACAAGGGTACAAAAGTAAATATATTGGACAGTTGGAGAGGCAGTGATCTAATGTTGACAGTCTAAATGTTGTCAGTTTTGACATTGTCAGCAACACATCTCCTTTAAGAAAAATTGAAGGAAGGTTATGCATTTGTTTTGTAGAGTTTTAGAGATCTTAATGGCAGATCTGCAAAAAGTTGTAGAGGAAGGAAGAGCTTAAGCACTGACCAGTATGATTAGCTAAATGGTCATGGGACAAAGCATTTCTTATCACTTCATTTTTCAGAACCTTCATGGTGTAAAAGTAAAGGCAAGGATCTTAAGTCTGATGTGAAAAAGGGAAGCCAGTAGAATGATTAAGCAATGATTGCTATAAGCAACTATAGACTCACTGATTGAAACATTGAGTGAAGAAAATAACTTTTGCAAGAGTATTCAAAGTGAGATACGAACGAAGTAAAATTTAATTGGGCAGTGTTTGCAAATGACTTAGTGCTTGATGTATTGGCAGGAGCCTTGGCTTTCTTCTTTCCCCCTCTTGGAGTAATAATATAACTGTAATATTACAGTCCTTTTAATTGTGGGACATCATAAAGAAGATCCTAAAAGTATATGCAGGTTTTTTCATATTGTGTTCTCTGGTCTTTTTTAGAATTCTAGCTCTTATCCTTTCATTGTTTTAGATAACTTTAGAAAGGAAATATTAATGTGATTAGCAGTCTTTAACTAGCATCTGGATAAAGTTTGGTTTATCTTGATTTGTCTCATTCCCTTTGAAAGGAGAACAAAGCATTCTCAAGAAAGAAACCGTCAATTATTTGACTCAGTCTACTTCTTTCCTATACTAGCAATAAAAAACATTTCTCCTATGTTGCCTGATGGGTGCTTTAAGGTGTGTGGCATGGTTTGGACAAGTGGGCGGGGGGGAGAAGCATTTCTCAAATCGGGAAGATTCACATTAGAGGAGAACACCTTGAAGATTACTTCCAGTTATTGAAGATCAAGACTCAGACTGGCAACAGTTATTTAAATATTTTTCTTTACTGGGAAATGAACATTTGTTCTAAAGTGTTTAAGGAGTATTCCCAATTTCAGATAGCTCTGAGTTTATATATTCATCATTTCATGTGGAACAATTCCACTTTTGGGAATGTTGGCTGGAGTTACATGGGAAAAGAAGCTCTTAAAAACATAAAAAATGTGCTAAATTTGTAAGCTTACATAATAGAAAAAAAACGCTAAAGCAGTTTTCCGCTTAATTCTTTGTGGGGATCTCTAAAGAGTGATTAAGCATACCTGATGTGAAGTCTAACATAGATACCTTAGGTAAGCAAAAGGTGAACTACGAAACTTTTTACATCTGTCGCAAAGTTAGCTTAGAATTTGTTGATAGCTGGTTCTCCTTGACCTTTCCTGCCCCCTCGTCTCCAGTGTCAAGATGCACAGCCTAACAGGGAGCTACTGCTCAAAGAGGCAGCCTTGCTGCTTCACACAACTGGAAGTGGTGGTTGTCTGACTCCACAGCGAGCTGCGTCAGGCAGCTGGATGGGCCAAAAACAGAGGGTACAAATTAAACAGTGCAGCTGAACTGAATTATCAGCTCCCTGCCACCAACGATGGAAAGGGAGGTTTGCCTCCTCCTTCATCTTTTTCCTCCCTCCCTTGACTTCTAACAACATGTTCTCCCTTTTGTCTGTGGTGGAATGAATCTGACTGCGAAGTTAGTTCAGTGTGCTTACCTAGCAGATGTTTGGTGCATTTCTGCTAGGTTAGTTTTCTGTCTTTCTAGTGGGTTAAATTGTCCCAGTGTGTGGTCAACACCACCACAGCTTGATCAGGGTCAGCAGGACCTCCTCCCCAGGGGTGAGCTGTAATTCTGTTCAAACTGCCTTTGAAACTATGCCCTGACTCTACAAATAAGAAAGAGGTTTCTGCCAGTTCAGTTCCTTGAACTGACTCCTCAGGGCATTATGTGTATACCAATGCCAGCGCAAGAAGAGATTGAATAATAAAGCAAAAATGGGGAATGGGATAGGAATGCCTGTTTCAGCAGTTGAGCTGTGGCGTGAAATGCTGTGTGAAAGTTTATCATTTAAACATTGAAGTCGGTGAGTTTTTTCACCAGTATACATGCTCTTCAGAGCAAAGTCACATGGTTTATTGGAGGTGATTAAAGTTAAGGCATTTCAGTACAGAGTGCCATTGTTGTAAATACTGGATTTGTCAGTGCCCTTGTGTTTAGGGATCACTAAGTTAAATAAAGCAACAACACACAAAAGAACCTACTACTGAATGTTTGTGCAACTTGAAATTGCAAGTGTCAAAATATAAAACACCATGTAATTAATCTGTAAATTCTTGTCAATAATACCCTTTAATTTCACATTATTAAAAAAAAAAAGAAAACATAAGGGAATAATCCTGTAAAATGTATCACTTCTTCATTGTATGTAATTACAAGTCACACTGGTTACAAAGGATGTGTTTGCAATGCATGAAGTTGTGCACCAACATGAGCCATAGCATCACTTATGCCATGCCAGGCAGATGAGGGAGGAACCTGATTTTCATTAGCCTTTACTTTAGGATGTAATTGAGCGTGATATTTGCAAGTGTCAGAGACACTAATCAATTTTTTTTTCTCAAAGTCCATGGAAATTCCATCTCCTCAGGCCAAAATTAAGGTTACACTCTAAGAGCTCTTATATGTAATCAAGGACATCAGTGCAACTCCTGAGAGTTAGCACTCCTAGCTGTCAGCCCACCTGTAATATATAGATGGCCAAGGTGCTGTTGAGCCAGTTGCTGAGCATTACTGTTTACTGCATGGCATTTTAACACAAGCAGTAAAGACAAACTTCAGAATAATGCACTGCTCTCTGGTGATTCAGCAACCAGTTCAGAAGTAGCTCATCCATATGTACGCTTTGAGTGAGAGGGTGAGATGGAGGATTAATTCAGTAGGGTGTTCCAAGCTATGCTGCCTCTGCTTATAAGTGCTGTTAAAGTCTGACCAGTGTTTCAGACTGGTTGCCTGCTTCTGAGAATTTGAGTCGGAGCTTTACTCACTAGCAAGAGCTGTAGTGGGACTGACTGCTAAAGGAGTATTAATTTGCCAGTCGTTTTTGTGTACACAAAGGAATTTTACCTGCTGAAGTGAAGCCAGCATAAGATCATATCCTCATAATCAGTATAACTTCATAGATCAGGCCTGATGTACATTGGTCTTAAGAAGTCACTGTGTTAAAAAAAAAAAATAAATCCCCAGAGGGATATATTGGCATTTACCCATTTTAAACAGTCTTAGTTTAGTTTTGTTTACAGGCTTGTTTCACCACAGAAGTTTAAAAATGCAATGTTGCAGCAGTGTAAATGCACCAGTACATTTTACGCCTATAATAAGACTGTTTCTAATTTAACTCTGAGCTTTTACATTTAACAATTCGCAAGTCAAAGCAATTAAAGTTTCACAGCTTCTCCATAAATGGCTTTATCAGCATTTATAACTCAAGAACTTTATACCTCTGCAGTATATCCTCAAAAACATGTAATCACAAGCTCAATACCCTCAAAAACTGAATTTGCAATGAAATAAATAAATAAGGCTTTACCAGAAGGATGGTGCTTCATGCCAAAATACTCAACTATATGTATATATTTATTATTATTTAGTGATGGCTTTCAACGACAAAACTTCAACACAAAAATGTGAAGAGCTAATACCCCCTTCCTTTTGTTCAAGTGATAGGTTTTCTAAAAAGAATCCAGAAGGATGATTCACATCACATGAAAAGAGGCTTCAAATTGCCAAGTTCTAATGCATGCATGAAAATGCAGAAAAACTGAGTA
>NW_008824473.1:2928395-2952895 GCF_000699105.1 Pygoscelis adeliae
ACTGCTGAGCAGCGCTCACACAGAGTCAAGGCCTTTTCTGCTTCTCACCCCACCCCACCAGCGAGTAGGCTGGGGGTGCACAAGAAGTTGGGAGGGGACACAGCTGGGACAGCTGGCCCCAGCTGACCAAAGGGATATTCCATACCATGTGACGTCATGCTCAGTATATAAAGCTGGGGGAAGAAGAAGGAAGGGAGAGGATGTTCGGGGTGATGGCATCTGTCTTCCCAAGTAACCGTTACATGTGATGGAGCCCTGCTTTCCTGGAGATGGCTGAGCACCTGCCTGCCGATGGGAAGCAGTGAATGAATTCCTTGTTTTGCTTTGCTTGCGTGCACGGCTTTTGCTTTACCTATTAAACCGTCTTTATCTCAATCCATGAGTTTTCTCACTTTTACCCTTTCGATTCTCTCCCCCACCACGACACCCCCATCCCACCACGGGGGGAGTGAGGGAGTGACTGTGTGGTGCTTAGTTGCCAGTTGGGGTTAAACAACAGCACTGTTGTAAACACTAATTAAAAAAACTGCTTTCATAGCTCTTTCATAATGTAGCAGTTGTCAGTTGGTACTGATATGTATTATATCTAGGAAAGAACCTAGTTATTATGTTAGTCAAAGATTTTTTTTTTATAATTGTAAAGGTATACTAACAAATTCTGTCTCTTCAATTATGCCACTTAAGTCCCAGAAATTGAATTTTTTATATATATATACACTTACATACGCACACACTTTATGCTATCACAATACTTTCATTGTAATATTTTTCTAGGCAATGGATTTCTGCATATAGGTTACAATAACTGCATGTCAGATGTGGTTTGCTTAATATTTTTGTTGATTACCAACATGGTTTTCAGGGCTGTCTTCTAAGTTATCAAGAGCTAGTGTATACTGTATCTCTACCAGCTTCTCTCCAGAAATTTTCTGTTGCTACTAGTGATGCAGTTGTAGCAAGGAGAACACTGACAGTGTTAACATTTTTATTTAAGTAGTAGTCTGAGCTAAGGAAACAACATGTTAATAGTCCATACAAACTATTAAAAATGTTCTGTCAATTTTACATAGCAACTCTTTATTGTGGTCTGACCACAGTAGTTGCAGATTCTAACTCAAGTGAGTATATCCTTTTTTCCATTGTATGCGTGCCTCACATGCTTATGCTCAGATGATTTGTCTAGCTTTGACAAGCTGATTCTGCATCCATGAATTTCCTTGTGCTTATTCCAGGCAGCGTGAAGAGGTAGGACAGCCTCAACCAATTCTCCAGATTCCTCTTCATCACAAGAGTTCAATCTTGTTTGCATGCTTGAAGTAGTCTGTTCACACAAGTCTAGTTCAAATGGGAAGCAGATGGCTCTTTTAGATAAAGCTTCAAAAATTCACTTCTAATGGTTTATGCCTCTCTCAGAGTTAGTTTCCCTATGGCTGGGGCATCATAGTTGAATACATGTGTATTCCTTCACTGCTTTACTGCAGGGTAAAACATGTTAGTTTAAATCGCTTTCAGTTTTTAAGCTAGCTTGTTTTACTAATACATCTTAGCTGTGAGGGCAGTCGCATCTGGTTTAGGAGAACTAACTAGCAGGTGCAAAGTAATTCCTTAAAGCACACACCTCTTGATTGTGAAGGTTGGTCTTTTTGTTTCCTACTGAGATGACACTGCAGAAGCGTGCCTCTGAGCTGCAGGATGATCTAACTAGCAGCACAGAATGTTTGGATGAGCAACTGAAAAGCTTGTGTTTTGGTTTGAGGTTTCTGTGTCTCAACAGGATTGGGATGTATGGGATTCATACTTCAAGCTCATAGCTGGTGAATTCATGACTATGGTCAAGAATTTATGCAGTTTCAAGATGGGTTACCCTCTTATTTTTTCAATTTTTATTGTTAACTACTTGTAGGTAAAAGAGAATAATTTATTTTTTTCTAAGATGCACTGTCAGGTGTGCAGTGAAGCACTAATGTTAAAAACAGCATTCTTTAAAGCTGTCCTTATGTGGTGGTTGAGACACTCAGTGATGGACACATAAGTGTTTGTTACGCTTTTGCGAGGGATTTTTTTTTCTGAGAGCTGTGCCATTTACAACTCATTCTTTAAAGATTATAGTTGTTGAGAAAAACCTTCTTGAAGGTGCTTTAAATGGAGAGGTGACATTCTTCAAGTTCAGAAATAGCTGGGGTTGAAAACTTGTGAACACAGATTTGTCTTTTTTGGTTCTGAGAATCACATGTCAAAGAAAATCTTTTTGACCAGTAAAATTCTTCTGATTGCGGAAGGACAGGAGCATCACTTGTTTAGGGAATATTAGTCAGGCTTTCAAAGTCCATTGTAATTACATTAGGTTTTTATTTACAATCATCACCTATAAAGCAGTTTGATTCTAAACAGTTTGTCAAAGGATTTGCTTACCACTGCCCTTTGGGTTTTCTTTAATTTTGTTTATTTGGGGGGCATTTAGACTGTATTGCTACAATTGAGTACATCTTGGAGGTTGTGATTGAGTAACACTCTATTCTGTTCCAAATTCCTTCCTACTTTTTTCTCAGCTCTAATTTAGGATTCCTGCAAAAATAACACATCATCAAGACAGGGAATCTCTTTTAGAGAACCTCTTCCACTGCTCTTAAGATTAAAGCAGAATATACTTACATTGCTCCTAACAGCAAGAATAAAGGATGCCTATGGCCAATTCTGAATTTGAGAGAGCTGAGTATTTTTAATATTTTATTAGCACTGTTTGATAACACTGAATTAATAATGTAAAAATACCTGCCTTCTCACATAGCTATTCATCTTGCTCACGAGAGAGATCTTGTTACGGACAGTTGTTAGCACCAATACAGAATTCTGCCATAACCAGTACAAATTCTCCCCATGCTCTTGGTGAGGGTTTGGCGGTATGGCAGAGAACGCAAAGTCCAACATCTCAAAGATGAGACACCATTTAGTTCTGTGTTGGGATTTGAAAAGCTCAATATCTGTTAACTGGAGGGTTAACTACTAAGAGGTTGAAAAGTCTGTGCTGAAGAGTATTTCTACCAGAGAATACAAAGTTTAGCTACAAATAAGCTCGTGTGTGAAACTTTTATAACTGCACTGCTTTCTTCGCATTGTTTTTAAAAGTAGCTTTGACTATTAAGGTTCTCACAATTAGAAAATAATATCCTTCCTAGAAATAGGGGGTGAGGCAAGAAGATAGATCCCCATCAACCTCCTAATTGTACAGTACTTTAGGTTATGGACCAGGAGTCTCTGCTAGGCCACTTCACCATCATAAGTGTTGCCTGTTTTGTCCTGTGGCTGTATGTTGCTTTTTTTCATCCTCTGTTTCTCGTTTCTTCGCCAGGTTCATCTGTAAGATCCAAAAATAAGTGTGTCTAAGCTCCAAGGCTCGTCTCACAACAATTTATAGAGCTGTGGGAAAGTATGGGAGACTTCAGATGGCTTAAGATGATGTAAATTTCTGCTGCTGTGGAAAGGTGTGATCTACAGATCCCCTCCATCACTGGTACAGCAGTAGCATTTGCATGCTGATATAGCAAGTGCAAGTCATTCTTTGGACTGAGAACTAACACGGACAAAAATAAAACTTTGCTGCTGGCTGTGAATAAAACTTTGCTGCACTGGTACAGATGTACCAGTGCTGGCAGCAGGGAGAGAGGTTGGGAGATTCAGGCCAAGAGACAGATTAGGGCTAGCCCTTTCGGTGACAGAACTGTTTTGAATAAGGTAGTAATGACTCGGCAGCATTAAAAAGAAAAGACCTTTCTTATTGGTTGAGACTGTGGACAAAGTATTCGTGGAGGCTTGGAGAAATGAGATCTCTCCATCTTTCATTTACTGAGTTTGGGCCAAAAATATTAGTGTGCTGTTATGTTAATTTAAAGTAATTGTATGCCAGAGAACATTAAAAAGAATCTTTAATTATAATTTTGCAGTGCCACAGGTATGATATTCTTCATGTCTGAGTCAATTTCTGTAAAAGTTATTTTCCAGATTTTGCCTCCTGTGCAAGTTCAGTATTGGACTGCAAGCTTTTACTAGATGAACAGTAAATTAAGCTTTTCTTTTCACTGTACTGTATTGTTCATTTCCATGTGCTGCTGAGTTGGTGCAACACAGCTAGAGCAGTAATAATTAGTATTTGGTATTCTTGTTGGAACATGCTAATTCTGCAGGCCGAAACACTAAGAATTTTAGAAAAGCATAAAATAAAGTTAAAGTAGCTGTAGGCTCTGTTGGTAAATATGACTAAAATTGAGAAGGTCATAATGATACTTCATTATGGGAAGGATTATAGACCTGGCTTTTCTCATGGGAAAATGATACTGATGTAGTCTATTTTCTTTTGGGAAAATAATGTAGAAAGTGCTAGAGACAGTGATTGCAGAATGGAAGATGTTACTGCTGTCTCAAAAGGCTGACATAGGTGAACATGTATTCTCCATAAAATCGCTTTAAACTGCTCAAAATAAGCTTTCTTGTGCATAGCTCTTTAAACTAGATACTCAGTGAAGTAAAACTTTATAATTAGATAATCGTTTATTGTGTCCTTGAAAACATCTGCACAGTAGACCTGTATGGAGGCAGTCCGAAGACTTTGCAAATCAAACTGCTTTCAAAATATTGGGGATTTTTTTCTAATTGCAAGCACCTCTTGTTGTTTCTGTAGCTAAGAAAACAGTGCATTTTTGAGTTGTAGAATATTCCAGGTGGGAAGGGACATCAGGAGGTCTCTAGTCCAAAACCCCACTCAAAGCAGGATCAGCTCTGAGATCAGACTAGAATTTCAGCATTTTACTTAGTTTACTCTTAATTTTTTGCAAAATATCATATGCACAATATTTCTGGTATGTCAAATTGTCACAAAGTAGTAAGATCTTCCTCTGAAATAACTCTTTGCAAAAAGTACATCTTTCTCACCCAAAAGTGTGTGTCTTGCTAAATAGTTCTCTTAATTTGCTTTTAAGATGTTGAACTTTTCTTTTTAGCTTCTTTTTTTTTTTTTTGTAATGACATAGTACTAATTTCTGGCACTGTGTGTGTAAACAATGCAATATATTGTTGCTAGTAAGTATTTTATTTAAGAGAAGAAAACATCTGATAGAATATTTTGGCTGACTTGAAAGTGCTCTTTGAATAGAGGTTGTGCTGCAGCTCACCGCATGCAGAAGTGAGTTAATAGAGTGCCCCTGCAAGGGTGCTGACGTTTATTAGATCTTCTAAGGAGGTAATGCTTTTCAACATAAGCTTCAGTCTCGTACGTTTTATGTGTATGCCTGTCATCTTTTGTCCTAATTTAACTAACAGTGCAGCATGCTGGTGAGTGATTAAGAATTGTCTACAGTGCCCAAGTATTTCTATAGTCTTCCCTTCCACACATCAATCAGGGTTTAGTACACCGCTATGCACACTTCCAAGGCCTGCAGTTCTTGCCCTAGTCAAAAGAGATCGCTCTTTCCAATTATAAGAGCAGAAGGAGCTTCGAAGTGAGTTACTTTTTTGTTTGCATAATTGATTGGGAAAGTTTAGAGATCACTGGGGTAGGAGATAGTTCCTAGAAGTTCCAGCAAAGTTAAGGAGTGAAAACCAACTAGCTATATATACAGCTTTTCTACATACGTAACTACTTACATTAGCATTCTAACTTTTTGTATGGTTACACAGCACCATTCCTGTTTGTGAAATAAATAAATAAATAAATCTTGTCTACTGTATAAAAAATCCTTTATACTGACAACATTTATTCTTATGTTCATACAGGAAAATGTGTGTTGGTATTAAACATCTTTATAGCTTTGCCTGCAATGAGAAGGCTGTATAACCTGAGTACCTTGTATAGTTGAAACAAAGCAAATTTAGTATATAGACAAATCCTTTGGTGTGAGAGTACTGTCTTGGTCCATAGAAGAAGTAGATATGACAGTGTTTTTAATACAGCTTTTGTCAGGAAAATTAAGTGTTTATGGTGCTTCATAATTTGTGTATGTTCCTTTTAAGTACTGCCTAGTGAATATTTGTAAGTCGATACCCAAACAAACAAGGCATAGTCTGAATACTTCATGCTGCATTAATGTAGTAGTGCCTGTTAAATCCTATGAAATTCTTCTTATGAAGATTTGGGCTTCTTACACTGTAACTACCGTATTGATGGCAAAACAGCATCTTTTTTTAAACATCTGTATTTTCTGCCTCCCAAGTAGTGCCTCCTATGAATTACAAAATTGACCTTCAAACACTCCTCTTAATACTAAAAAATCAGTATGAGTTCAGAAGAAGTTAGATTTCCCCCCTTGGTTTGCATTAACAAAATTGGCTCTGTTCTAGTTTTTAAGATGTTAATTATGTCCCTGCTGATGTCATGGTCAGTAATACACTTCTGTTCTCACAGGGAGTTTATTATATTGTTGCTCTTTGGGAAAGCAGGGGGCGGAAATAGTCTCTCTGTGAGTTATTTGAGTAAAAAAATACAGAAGTTTACAAAGAGAAAATAAATTATTACTTTTATAGTATAATCAAACTTTAAATTCTGCAGGGATGTCACCTTCAGACAACTATGAACATACTTTACTTATGTGAACTATATTTTCCCCAAGATATTTTTACTATTGAGGCTATAGATGTTAAGCATCTTCTTTCCTTTCTTTGACAGGAAATTCTGGTGATTAAAGATCATGGCAACCATAGAGGAACTGGCCCATCAAATTATTGAACAACAAATGGGAGAGGTACATTAATTTTGAGTCCTATTTAAGAGACATTGAATAATAAAATGCACAGATGTAAAAACCAAAATCACAAGAGAAAATAATTTTTAGTACACCCAAAGCTTCCGGAGACTCTCCCATGGAAGACTAGAAGAACTTACTGTATGCATTTTAAGGTTATGCTGCAGAGTCTTTTTTGCCAAAGTTTGCCCCACAGAAATGAAGCTAAGGAAAATCTAGCAGTGTTTCCAGTAAGGGACTAGCTGTTCAGCTCTGCTTTTTGAGCCTGTAGTGGTCTTCAGAGAGCCCTCTGGTTGTAGAATTGCTTTGCTCACTTTCAGTTACAAAATTTACAATCAAGAGAGTTGTCAGTACATAGCTTTTACTTTCCAATTAAGCAGTTGCTTCAGTTGTCATTTTTGTTTTCATGAGTAAAGGTTTGCCATGCTCTTCACTGTAAAGTATTTGTTGGTGTTTGGTATAAGGCAAAATGAAGATTGACTCTTGTTTCTGCTAACTTCTGGTTTTCATTTTCTGTAACCTGTGTGCAGAATCTGTGCACTGCAGCCAGAGAACTTCCAGAGATGCACAGATAGTTTGGGAGCGTGGATAAGAGTATACATACTTATCTAGAAGGTTTTATCACAGTATAGTCTATTTAAAATTAGCAGTGCTTTAAATTAGATAGAAGCATCTTATTTATCTTAAATAAATGGTATTTTTTAGCTTGAAGTATCCACTCTTGGTTCTTGTCTAGACATAGGCTTACTTTTCAAGTAACTAGTTCCTCTCAGTCTTGATTTCAAATAGAAAGGTTGGGGGGGTGGGATGGTTAATTCTATTCTGTATAAATTCTTATAGCTTTTATTGTTGTAGCATCTGAGTGTTGCTAAGGCTGTCTCAAAGTACAGAAGTGATTTATGTGATATATGGTGTCTTCTTTCTCTCACTTGTCCTCTTTATAGGTGAGAATGGGGTGTCTAGTGTAGTTTTGTTCTGGTACTATAATTCTTTGTGGAGGTCTAAATAGGGCTGTATTTCCTGTTTGGGGTTTTTTTTGTTTGTTTTGTTTTTGTTTGGTTGGGTTTTTTTTTTGAAAGTACAGTCTAGTCAAAGCTAGCTGAAGTGTACGTTCCACTCAGAAAAGAGGGTGGATGATGTGATGGTGGTGTTTAGCCTCTGTGAGTGTTGTTTCTCAATTTCGTAATGTGATTCCATGAGACACTGAGCTGACAGTATCTCAGTGCCATGGGAGAGGGAAGGTCCTTTTTCTGTTTCTTACCTTGTTTAATTTCCACACTAGCAGCAAGCTAACCCAGCCAAAACAAGTGGAAGATTTTCTGCTGGGTTAGTGCGTTGAGTAGGGTCTGAGAAGGCTCTAATGAGTATCAGAGCCAGCGTAAAGGAGATGGCTGGTAGCCAAAGGAAGGCAGGGAAGAAGATGGAGGGAGTGAGGTGTGACACTGCAGAGAGCTGTTGGCTGTTTCTGTTCACGGTGAAACTGCAGCCTTACAGTTTTCACAGATATCATTCTGTCAGCAGTGTAGGTTAGGATTTGTCCTTTAGACAGGTTTTACTGTGCCTGAGACTGTCACATCTTATTTGGCAGCAGTGCAGCTTAGGCATTCCCCAGTCCTCACTTAGCCACTTACTCTCATGCTATGCTGCTCTTGCTCATATAAGCTCTCTGTGTCATTGTGTGGTGGACAAAACTGGGAAAAAAAATGACGGGATAGTGGAGGAAGGTTTTCTCCCTCCCAGCTGGGGTCAGTTCGCTTATCTGGTACAAGGTGCAGCCCAACCTGGCACACGGTTAGAAGGACTGAAAAGCATCACCCAGGGCGGTGCAAGGTGGGACTCCGTAAGCCAAAATTACTGCCAAAGGTGCATGCCATGCATGAGTGCACTGCCTGAAAGGTGGAGTCAGCAAGGAGAGTGGTCTTACAGGGGCCTTCATGTAATATCTTACATTCCTACTTACCTGTGACCTACCAGCTGTAATTGCTTGGTGGTGTTCCTATTCGATGTAATCGTTGAAAACCATAGTTTAAGGTCTATGGAACTTCAGCAGTATTTTTGCTAGCATTTGTAATTCTCTTCAGTGTTGAAATAGCATTAATTGAATTTACAAGAAAAATTTACATGAGTAGAACATGAAAGGAAAAAGACAGATGTTCCCATTCTGAGGAGAATGGAAAGTGCTCCTCTGTCTCACTGAAATAATGGTCAGAAGTGTTCTGTGACATAGGTTTTGATTTCTTTATAATATTAATTCTTGTTCATGAAGCATTTTAAAACACAAAATTATCACAAACAATTTTATAATGATGTTCCCAAGCATGTGTTTTTGTTAATCTAGGGCTTTTTTGCATAAAAGCAAAACTTAAAAAGAATGTATAGCCTTGCCTATATGGAGCATTGCACCACATTTATCTTTTCTCAAATTCTGCCATCTGCTAATCATCTTTTGCTGAGTGTGAGATAATTCATATTTCTACATCAAGATCCCATTCCTTGATTCATGTAGGGAAGTTGTCTGTCGAGAGCCCGCAGCAATCTTCTTTCTTTAATCTGTGGTTGGGTACACTAAGTATATGGTGGTTTGTTTCCACAGTCCTGCCAGGTAACAGTAACAGAGGAAAGCTACGTATTTGTCAAAACAGAGACTGTCACACACATACAAAATATAATTTTTAACAAGTACTGTGGTTATTCTTATCAGTATTTTTTTAACTGCAATCAAAAAACTGTATTCTGTATAGAAGTAAAACTGTCAAGCTGACATTTTGTGGGGTTGAAGAGCAATTTTACCTTACACAACATGTAGATCATGACATTTTAAGGGAGCAAGCGTAAAACGGTCCTGGAATATGTAGCTTATTTTGCAAAGCAGAGATAAATTCACATAAAACTCCAATTGCCTATAAATCACATGTACATGTCATTTGAAAGGCTGATACAGAACTTTAGTGCTTGAAAGTATCTCTTTCAAACTCTAAATGTTGCTGTATAATGAACTCTTCTTTTTCCTTTACTTAAGCAAAGAAGTGGATGAATTGTTTGAGTATGGAAAGTATTCATGCTCATCAAAAATCGGGTCTTTTTAGAAAGCAGTGTTCGAAAATGGCTTGGGCAGTAGTTTGACAGGCATTTCTTTTGCTGCTGCTGGCAGCTTAAGCGATCACCCCAGCAGCTTAATCCCACCCTCTCATTTGCTCAGATGCATCTGCTTCTGAGCATTGTGGAGATCTGGATTGAAGGTTTGATCTGTGCTAAGAATAGCCTTTGTTTGTCTGTTTGCTGGGCTGATTTTTAACCTGCATCAGTGTCCTATTCCAGATCACTGAATGACTAACCAACCAGTTTTACCTACCAAGCTGAAGGGATAGGAGCAAGTAGGTTATAAGAGCTGAGACTGGTATTAAAAGTAATGCCTTTTCAGGTAAAATTTCAAAACCAGCTTAGGCTGATGGGAGCTTGCATTTCTGCGGTAAGGGGAAGACTTACCCACCGCTCCTTCCCCTTCTCATAACTCACCTCCAGCTGCATGTTCTTGCCTGCTTTCTTCTGCTGGTACTAGCATTTACATGGTGGTGTGGTTACAAAATCAGGAAGCTGATCCAGGAGGAACGACAAAGCTTTCAACCTGTTATGAAACTACACCTTTACTGTGATGTAGATATATATTCTATACATTAATTCTTGGGGGGGGGGGACAGGATGGGACGACAGTTGAAGAGGAGCATTTTTATAATGGTGTAAATATTGGGAATTATTATTAATTCAGAATTGCAGGATGTTCCAGAGTTTTTGAACTGCAAAATGTTTGGGGAGTTACTCGGGAATTTAAGACAAAAATTTCAATTTGAATGTATCTGTAAACTCTGTGAAGACAAACTTCCTTTGCACTACAAAAAGTCTGGCCTTTCTGATCAAGCCTCTGCAAATAGCAGCTGTACTTCTTAATTTTTATTGAGAAATAATGTAATGAATAATACCTTCCCCCATATAACTTTAGCTATAGCATGTGAAGAATTTTTAAAATACTGGTAATCGTTAAAGCACTTCCACAAATTGTGTCTGAGAGCATTCACACAGAGATTTAAATTTGTTTTAAGTTACACTGCTTGCCAACTTCATGCATTTCATTAATTTTCTCTAACTTTCTTGATAGTTCCCCAGTATAAATTCTGTTGTTCTGGTTTTGCTGCTTTAACAGAAAAACAGAACAGAAAAGGTCAGTTGCTGTGTTTCCACACCAAAAATTCTTTTGTCACTTTAAGTAAGCCATTAAGGTAAAAATATTCTCATGTAAATGTAGCACAACTATGATGAAAGGTATTGTGTCTCATGAACATCAACAGTAATAAATGTTCAGTCTGATTGACTTACATGGACTAGTCAACAATGAATTGTTTTACTTACCATGTTTCTAAATTTCAAATTGGAAGGTATTTCAAAATGGACTTAAAACAGTGAAACAGAATTTTCTAACTAGCAAAATTAAGCTATTAAATTAGATTGCAAGCATTTGCATTCCTTATACAGTAAGTGTCAGACTTCCCATAGCCTTGTGCAGAGAAATCAGAAGTTGGTGAAACCTTAAAGTTTCATCCGTTAAGGTAGTGTATCCATCCTTAAGGTAGTATATCTATTGTCAATCCATTACATTTGTTTCTTCTTTCTAGATTACCCATTCCCAGGGAGCTGTTACACAAACACTAATGGATGGGACAGCACAACGAATACAGATTGTCCCTGCAGATTCAGGCCTCTCTTTACCACAACGTATACAGGTATGCTTCATCTGATACATTTTAAAAGCAGAGATGAACTATTTATTTCTGCCATTTTTCACATATGGTTCTTTTTTATTTGCATCATATTATTTGCTTGAATGTAAATATTCAGCCCTGGGTGGCAGAGACCATTTCTATATAAACAGGAATAAAACATCATTCCGATGCTTCCCTTTTTTTTCTTTTTTTTCTCCTAAGAATTTTAAGATTACAAAAAATTATAACCACTGAGCAGAAAAAGACTTTTCCCAATACTGTAATGATACTGCTCTTTAAAAGCTGAATAATTTTTAGATTTGGTAATTCAACTGAGTTGTTGGAACATTTCTACATTTTGGAGCAGGGAGGGAGGGAAATACTGCATTGTATTATTGGTACAAGTCATGAAAAAGTGCAAGGCAACCTAATGTCTGAGAATAATACTGGTTTTTGGTTGTCCCAACCAATGTTATATGTCCTGGTATGCTAATTCATAGCCTGGCCACGTAATGATCTCCAGTTCAAGTGAGGGTATGAAGTTTTTGGCAACATAGGTAGTTAAATCAACATAAATATGTGTATATGGAGATTAGGAGGATTTGGGGAATGGAATTTTATATTTTATCCCTTAAAAGTCAGTGCAAGTCCTTGCAAACATTTTATTTTTAAATTTCATCCTAGAGAAAAACATCAACTGCAGAATGAATTTTAAAAATATTCCGAGATATATGTTGTTGCATACAAAAGCACTCATTTAAACGAGCCAGCTGCTAGTATAATCTTGGCTGCTTTTTCTTTTGCTGGCTTCACTCTTCAATATTTTTCACTGTTTTTTTCCTGTGTCGGTGCATTGCATTCAAGCTTTCAACCTTCCAAGACTCTTCACAACCACCCCCCATACATGGTCTTTTTTTTTGTTTTCTCACCCCCTACCTGTGCTCTAGTCATAGTACCAGTCTTACCTATCCAGTAGATCTTTATTCTTTTAGCTACTTACACTCCTGTTCTACACTTTGTGTACCGCTGTACCTTTTATTAACTAATTCATGTTAATCAATTAGCCACCATCTCTTTATCCTCTGTTTTCATTGTCAATACCTGTATGCTATAATGTCCCTGTAGTGTGAAGCCATTTAATGTAATTTCAGCATCAGGGTCTGAATGTGGGATGATGACATATAAACCCATGAGCCTTTATTGTTGAACAGCAGGACAGTTCTGTTAGTTCAGAGCCAGTGGCAGACTTCTAACCCTTCTGTGTCAGCTTTTTTGTTGGGGGGAGAACTACTTTTGATTAGGCACTGTAATTACTGCAAGCATGATGAACGTAGAAGAATTGTCTTTCTAGGGACAGAGACCTTTATATAGTTTTTCATTGCCTCATGTAGCTGGAAGATCGCTTGTTTCTAAACCAGATACTTTGTCTGTCTTTTTTCACCACACTCATTGATTCTTGCTTCAAAACGGATGGTAAAGTGCTTTGGGGCAGTGGTTGTCTCTTGGTATGTGTGGAACAACACTCAGTCGAATGGCATCCTTCCTGCAACAGGCATCTACAAACATGTCACCAATATCAATAATAATAAATTAGATATGAGATAGAACTTAGTAATGAAAACTTTACTCAAAGCAGAATTTATGTGAAGAGTAAAGTAGTTTGTAGGAACAAATACATCTCAGTGAAATGTTCAAAATGTTAAATTTATTCATTTCGAGTTTATATTGTCAATCAATATTTTTTCCTTTATTTTATTATTGTTAAATGCACATAAATAATTATGTGAGATCTTGAAACACAAAATCCTCGGTAGAATGTTCTTTAAAACACGTTTCATTAGTCACCCTTTTTAAGGAATGCTAACATTTCTCTAGGATAAAAGTTGAATGTCACATTTGTTGTTAAACAAACATTTCTGTTCAAAACCGGCTCTGTTATAAACAGGTGGATTAGTCCTCTGTGTTTAGACACTTTTTTTTTATTTTTTCCTAAAATAGCAATACAGAATTCTTGAGGTATTTTATTTATTGAAATGATGTTCAAATGGAAGTCAAAATTTGTTAACGGACAAGGCTTAAAAGCAATAAAGGAAAATACTATCCTCCATTATCATCAGGGTGCTTAAACAAAATACATAGGGCAAGTGTATTTTTTAAGCAGACAATCCTGAATTAATATATTCCTGTTTTATAACATTATCCCTTTAGCGATATTGAGTTTCAGATTATTAAGAAACATAATGTTGTCACTGAGCCCTGATGGATTCCCTTGAGAAGATAAGTGGTTTTCTTTTTCCCTGTGATTATTTTTTTCTCCTATCTCAACATGTAGGTACTGCAAGTTGTTACACTTTGGTCAACTGCTCCACTTTTCAGAGTCCCATTGCAATTTAGGTGGAGTTCTTGCAGGTGTATGGCCGTAAGAGGTCAGGTGCAGGCAGACTGTGCTTAATTGTTTAAACTGCTTTCTCTTATGCCTCTGTCAGTTGTCAAATGCTTGACAGCTGCAGAAACCATTTGTGCAGATTGAATAGCTTTGTATGGATATTAACGTAACACTATACCTACTATACCACGTAGTGAAAACCACATGGGCATCCACCTAGAATTGCAGGAAGCCATTTGAAGAACTGGGACACTATTTGTCAAATAGGAGGTGAAGTGAATTATTGAGTGAAGTAGCAATGGTACTTCTGCCTACTGTCCTGCCATATTTATCTACAAATACATACCTTTTTTAAATTACGGAGCTGGACTACAACAGGAAAAAAGATAATTTAGCATATATATCAAAAAAATAATTTCAACTTTAGTTCAAATTTGTATCTTCACTGTTTGGGACATGCTGGTTTTTGAGTTAGTTTTATACTATACTTTGTATAAACCTAACTAGATCAAGTATATGCCTTTTTTGATGTATACATAGTTGCACTATTAAGTTTTGATAGGGAGACAGATTTTAGATAAGAGTGTCTTTCAAAGAGCGAGTCTGGAAATTCAAGGAACAGCACAATATTCTGTGTTTGGCTTTTGTACGTGTATGCACCCTGTTGAGGGTAACGTGCATTGGATTTCTTCTAATCTCAATAAAGTAGATGTGGAGAGAAGGGGAAGGGAACATCAGCCACTTGGAAAATAGCCAAAGATGACACAAGAGAAATAAAGATTGTAAATGAAAAAAAACGGAATGGAAGGAGAAAGTTAAGCAAAGAAGGGAATTAAAAGGGCAAGGAAGTTTGCCTTCTAAAGAATATGGAACCAACATAAAGGAATTGAAAGGAGAAATAAGGGACTGCTGTAGTCATTTGTGATCCCGGACATGTGGATATCTGAGAAAACTGAATGGAAAACCGTGTATTAATCATGTTGATAACTATTGTGGGGGTTTTGCATTGTCTTCACACCCTACACCCCAAATCTCATGATAATTTTCGTTCTTTTCTTATGTCTTTAGCGTCTGGAATTTTATCATCTTACCCGGACTTCTCTCTTAAATAAGCTTTTAATTGTGTTTTGCAGAGAAAAAAATTGAAATTTGATCCATTAAAATGTTAGTAGCAAAAGGCCACCTGAAGGAAACACATTCCTTTTGTATATTTTGAAACTCATAATTTCTGAGTATTTGAAAGTGGCAATATTGATTTATAACTGCTGAAATTAGATACTAATTTATATCTCTCACTGCTTATCTTTTTAAAATGTAAGCTACACACAGGTTTTTGAAACAAATTTAAGTATATTGAACATTTAGAGAAAGTAATAAGCTTAGTTGTGAAGGTGCAGTAGCAAAGTTGATAAAGACTGGTGTGAAATTATGCCTCATTCAGTTTCTTTGCGGCCCTGTTCTCCACGTAGAAAATACAATTAATATTGGTGCTCTAATTGCATGAAACTAGTTATGATAAGTGTTAGACCATGAAATAAATAATTTCATCAGTAATAAGGACCATATAAATGTTAGGGATGGATAGATGGACATAAATGTTTGGTTATTATTGATCTGTAATTCAAAAATAGTTTGCAGGAAACAGTCTTTTTAGGATGATTCTCCTTAGTCTCCAGAATAAACCAGGCAGTTTTCCATATAGGCATTTTGATGGAGAAAGGCAGGAAGTGACTAAAAGTGAGATTTATAATGGAAGATATATGTAATCTTGATTATTTTCTCTGAGGATTATAATCTTCTGACAAAGTTGGCAAAAAATGGAGTTTAGTGGAGGATTATTTAATAAAGTTCTGCTGTATTTGTGCTTAAAAATGGGGATAAAATGGAAAAACAGTCTGTAGGTCTGTTCTTGATTATGAAATGTATCATGAAAATAAGTTTTTCCTTAAGAAAAAAAGGCAGGGAGAGAGATTCTGTTTTACTTATTTTATTTAGGCATATATATGTAAAAAAAAGCCCCCCCCCCAAATGAAGCCTAAAATGTATATACAGGTGCAACAAGATTATTGCTTTTCTTGCTGTTTGATGCTTACTTTTTTCACTTGGAAGTCTACATGTGTGTTTTTAAGAAGTTTTTTGTTAAGCAGCCAAACCTGGGAGGTGCTAAGCAGTTCACGTGGTATACAGTGAATTCCAGAGTTAAGATTTCTCATAACCTGACAGGTCCTAGGGCTGAGCTACAGACATGCCTCGAATTCTGGATGCTAGAATTGTCAAGGGTTTCAGTAGTGTTGTAAAAGCACGGGCCAATTGTAAAACTTGAGTATGAACTCGGGTTTTGACTTCGAACACCCTCGATTGAAATGTGTTTCAAATACAGTGAAAATCCAAGGTTTTGCCTGAGTTTACTTCACTCTTGTGTGACAGAGGGGAAGACGATCCTGCTTCACAAATGTCAAAGGCAAAATTCCCGTTTTCTTCGAGTGCCCGGATCGGGCCCCAAAGGTGAACTTAAATTACCATAACAATTTGAGATAAATGTATTATTAGATTGTCACAGATCAGCAGACGGGCCAGAAGATTCAGATTGTTACAGCACTTGATCAGAGCTCAGCAGGCAAGCAGTTCATCTTAACAAATCATGATGGCTCTACCCCAAGCAAGGTGATCCTTGCCAGACAAGATTCCACTCCAGGAAAAGTTATCCTAGCAACTCCAGATGCTGCAGGTGTCAACCAACTGTTTTTTGCATCCCCTGATATATCTGCACAACACATCCAGGTAGATAATCCACTTTATTTCATAATTTTCGTTCAAATGGGATAAGAAGAGATGTTTTATTTCCAAATATGTCTGTCTGGGTTCTCCTTTCTTGAGGTTTTTTTTTAATGGTATACTTTTCCTTGCACTAGGACTCAGCATGAATACTTAGAAATTATGAAGAAAACTTTTTTTTTTGTAAACTTATTGCTTTTAAAATTTGTACCCTGGCTCATGACATTAGAAAGAATACTGTTATTTTTATTGTCATTTCCAGCTCCTGCCATACCAACAGTCCTTCCTTATTTCTGCTTCATTGACTCTCCATCTGTTTTCATGTATTGTTGAAAACATACTCCTTTCTCCACTGTCTTTATCACTTAACATTTCCTTCTGCTTGTTTTCTTTTTCGCACACTGTTGTAACTACTGTTGAGCTGTGTGAATTGTACTCCAAGGTAGCTTCTCAAAGAGGCTGTTTAGTAGGGAAATACAGTACTCAGTGGGGGTGGGAAAATAACACTAAAGATTTTGGGTTTACTAATGTGAGATTGTAACTAGTCGGGGTTTTAACTCCCTAAACTGGTCCCCAGTGCACCTTACTCCCATGCACGCTGTATGTGCCGCTTCCTTAGTCCTCACCCTCCACCTTCCAAGCTTTCTGCCCCATATCCTCACCTGGCAAGGATGGGATGGTACTGATGTGAAGAACGTGAAGAACACGCACAGAAGATATGGGAGATGTGAGCTCCTTCAGCCTGAAGTGGGAGATTACTGTACTCCAGCTAAAGCGTAGTTACTGCATATTGTTTACCCATGTACATTTATGCTGCTGTTAAAATACATCAGTCTGGTAGGCCAGGCAACATTAGGATAGCTACAGTCCATTTAGTCCAGTATCTTACACTTAAACAATGGCCAGAAACAGTTGCTTAAGGAAAAATATTAAGAACTGGACAAGTAAATAATGATCCTTCTGAGCATATCCTTTCACTTCCATTAGCTGATGATTTAGAGCAACCTCCTGATTTGGAGATTGCAGTGAGACCATCATATCTGACAGCTGCCACTAAAGTTTAACAACCTTTTCTGTTATTTATATAGACCATGTATGTTTTGGTCTGTATAATATCCTATAATATAATTGTATGTTGTGCAAATAATACTTTAGTTGATTTGATCTTCTGAGAGAAGTATTTAATTAGGTGTCTCTTGCACTATAAGAAATGGCTATAAAGGATCCTATTGTTTTTATAAATCACTATTATATCCTCTTTCAAGTAATCTCTTTTCAACTGAGGACCCCTGATCTTTTTAGTTTGTGCTCTTCTGGGAGCCAGTCCACTACTCTGATTCGCTACCCACATGTTGTGTAAGCTTGAAACATATCTCTCTATTGTATATTACTTTTTTTTTTTTAAGCTCACAGATCTTTGCAAATGGACATCCAAGGTCCTTGCTCCAAAGAATTTGATTGCCATGAATACGGGAGCAGTAGCAAAAGCCTATCCTATTGAGAGGCATTGTTCAGTGGTATCATACACTTCGTATTTTAGGTAAACCTCAACAAGAGTATAAACCAGTGGAATATGATTTGAAGTAATCCATGTAAAAAATTATTTTCAAAGACAACTTAAGAGATGAGAAGTGTGCCACACTGGTTTAAAAAGCAAAATTCAGGAATAGAGGAAATCTGGACAAAAAATTGAAAGCTCTAGTTCTGATTGTACAGTTCGGGCAAAATAGGTTGGTTTGAGAGGCAACAGAGTATTCTGTCACTTTAGTTAGATTGTTCTATTGTCAGCTAGTATGTATGGGTAGAGATTTCTTTTTTCCACTTAAAGTTCGTGAAATACAGAGTACCATTCATTTGTTGTTCAACTGCATCCTCTTTGGGATCTTTCATATTTTCTCCCCTAAATGATCTTTTCATCTGCAGTTTCACCTTTTCTGTTGTTCTTCTGTAGCCTTCACTTGAAATGCCCATTCATTTGCTCTGCAAAAAACCTCTCCTTTATTGCATCTTATCTTTACATTGACTCATTTGGCAAGGCCCTTTCTCCCATCATCTATTCTACCTTCAGTGCCTCCTCTTCATCTTAATAATCAATTTTTATTCTTCATTTGTGTAATGATATTAAGAGACTGGAAAGACATGATGTTAATAATGGAAACTAGGAAGGAACAAAAGCTTAATATTCTTTTAACTCATCAATATTATTTTTCTTAAAAAGATGTTACATTAAAAGAAAACTTAATAGATGAATCTCTGAGACAGTATTGTTAACAAAGGCTAACTAGAAAGAAGTATGCTTGTTAAACATTCCCATATATATCATCTGTTCTATCTTCCAAACTTTCTAAAAAAAAGTGATTTCTTAATTTTCTCTATAGAAGATAGGGTACTTTCTCCTTCGGTAAGTTATCTTTCTTTTTATCAGAGGACCTGTTTTGAATATGCAAAGCAAGAATGAGAGAGTCTGGCTTCCCATTAAGGCACAGTAGAAGTTAGAAACCCTTAAAACTTCTAAACTATAATCTCTTAAATGGGAAGAACATTTTTTTCTTTTCTGCTTTACATAATTGTCAAGATGTTTGGTTGTTACTCGTGATATATGTGTTCCTTTCTTAAATTGAGTTTTTGCTGTGCTTTATTTGTGTCGCAGTGGGATAGAGTTTTGAAAGATCAAATGGAAGGCTATAGTGCCTACCCTGTAGTGCTGGGGTTCTAATATTATGTGCTTAATAAAGCTTTACAGGTACCAGAGATAAATGAGTGGGACAAGACAAGAATACTGTAATAATGTCAAACTGTTACTGAAAGCCAAACTATATACCACTTGATAGTTAATGATAGTGTCCAGAGTACCTTTTCTGTTGGTCCACCATTTATATGTATTATTAAAAAAGGAGTTATTAACCTGAATGTAGATATAGTAGCCTTTACAAGGGATTTTTTTGTTCCATCTGTTTGATGCTTCAGTCTCTCTTGTACTATGAACAAGTCATTAGGATATAAATACAAAATTGAACAAAAGGTAAGAGTATGCAGATGCTAAATGTATTTCAAAATGTCAGTCCATTTTGCAGAAGTAGTATTTAGATAAATGTAATCTTTAATTCTTTTCAGAAGTATTACAAGTAAAACTTTTGTTCCATCCTGAAAAGGAGCACAGTGGCATGGCAGGTAGCTCCTTTGTGTCGATGAAGACTATGAAATGTAGTCAAGAAAACCTTATACTTTGTAGATTTGGTCCCCTATCTTAGAGAAAAACCACAAGCATGAGATATATTTTAATCTTTCTTGATGGTAAGAAAAAGAAACATGAAATTCTTTCACACTTTTTTCCAGATTTTAACAGACAACTCCCCCAATGAACAGGGCCTAAATAAAGTGTTTGATCTGTGTGTTGTATGTGGAGACAAGGCATCAGGTATTTACTTTTTTCTTTTTTTTTTAAGGTGGTACAATTTTATAAAAGCAGTCTAAAATTCTTCTGAAGCTATATAACAGTTTGCATGCATGTACATATATATTTATACATGCACAAACAGAAAGGATACACTACTCTTTCAGTGGAGAATTACACTAAGTGGTACTCTGGTGTCCATGGGTGGGATTTATTGTTGTTTTACATCATAAATTTAATGTTTTCTACCAGATAATTTTCGCCTTTTTTTCTTAGGCTGATGCATTTTATTTTCTATTATAAAAATTTGTCTGATAAAATTACTTAAGCAACAATGTTGAGAGTGTTTTCTTCCTTAAAATAAGGTCATGTGGTGAACTTTGTTATTGTTGACAAGTTCTCTTAAAATATATGAGAAACCTGTTCATTATTTTAAATATGAAACCAGTAGGCAAGGAAGACTTTGCAAGTATATGAAAAAATGCTAATATGAGATTTATGCAGGATAGTTGGTTATTCGAAGAACCATTATTAAAATTGTAAAAATGCATTATAATTCCAGTAAAAAATAAGCTTAAGAACGGCATAGTCATATATTGCCAAAGTAGAGTGCTAAGGTAAGAAAAGAAAAATGTTTCATGCACAAAATTTTGTGTAATGATATTAAGAGACTGGAAAGACATATAGTGGGAGCAGTGCACTGGAGAGCTCTGCCTCCCACATTCCCTTTGCATGTGCGCCTACCGTCAGGTGTTCCAGATCTGTCAGAGTTGGAATTACTGAGAGGATGTCTTGTCTTTTTTATTTAAAAAGAGAGAGAGAGAGAACTACAAGGGCTGTTCCTCAGCATGGTTTAGCTGAAAGCTCCTTTTTCTTTGCACTTTCTTTGTTACAGAAGATAATGGGGTGTAAGAGAGGTGAGACATTTAACTTTGCTCTTTACTTACTTAGGTAAAATTAATCTAAGTAGGGAAATGGTTGGTCCGTTAGAAGATTCTTATTGTTTGTCAGTGAAGTCTGTATGATGGACCTCCAGTAATATCAAAATATGACAGCTGCAGTTAAATGCTCCTTTTGGGAAGTGACGGGAATAAAGTGTATAAAAATGGGGGGCCAGGGGGAAGAAGTAATTAATGTTAGGATATCATCATGAGAAGTAGTAGAATGGGGAGCAAACTTCCTAGAAAATAAAACCAATTAAAATTTTTCTACTGCAGCAAAGTTTAGCATTAAAAATACGGTTCCTAGAGCTCTAAATACACATCAGACTTCACCCATCTCAAAGGAAATTTCTGCCAAACATAAGGCAAAGATCTGGTTGGTCTGCTCTAGTTGGCTCCTAATGTTGACTCCTCTGGCTCCCCGGTGGAGGGCTGGAGTATTCCTTGAGAGGCTGGAGATCCCAGGAGCTAGTCCTCCTGTCCTGGCCCAGGGATATCGAGCAGTGGTAGTGAATCTGGGGAGAGTGCCATGTTTCCCTGAACAGCTGCAGGTTCTGGGGAGCCTCCCGTGTGACAAGCAGTGTCGTGCAAACTGCTTTGCAGACACCTCCAAGCTGGAGTCCAAGAAGCTACATCAAAGAGCAGGTGAAGCAGCAGCTCCGGCGCTTTGCAGGGTGGATATTAAGTATTCACAATGCAGCTGCTGTTAAAATGTTTCACTTAGTGATGTTCTTTTAATATATATGATGCTTTATAAATTTCACATTTTAATAGTGTGGTAATATGGGTGTGATAAAGGAATCTAGAAAACCTACCAGAATTTCTAGGAGCTTCAGGCAGACGAGATTGACGTATCTAAAAAAAAGTTTGAGAGGAGCGAGGAAAGAATCTAAAAATATATTTTCCCTCAAATTAGTTCATATTTGAGATTTATTTCTGTAATGTGCCCTACTTAGTTCAAAGAGCAGCCTTAGTACATCTGCAGTATGTACTTTGAGTGTTTGTCAGTGATCTTCAGTTTTAGAAATGTTTTTTTCTTCAGGATCACAGAATTAAAATTGTCGGAATTGCCAAGCGTACCTTAATCAAAACCAGTACTTTTTAGTAATATTTGCGTTTGGTGCTATAGCAGAATCAAAACAATTTACTTCTGAAAAATAACTTTTAAACTTGACTTTTTTCTGTAGTATATCCTAGAAATTTTTATATGTTAGTATTATATATTAGAAAATCCACAGAAGAACTGATTTTTTTAAAACATTATTTAGCTATTTTAGATTATTCTTTCATTGAAGTTTTACTGAAAGAACTAAGGATGTACCATTACCCTGTTAGGAAAATGAAAGGTGAAATTAAAGCTTTGAAGTGATTACCTACTGCTGTCAAATGCCATGTTTGAGCTTTCCATGATTCCATTAGATTTAATGCATACAATTTCGACAGCTGAATTTGTAATGAGCAACAAGGCTTGACTGTAGGGACGTTTTAAAAAAGTTGCTAAAGAATGTATAAATTAAAAGAGTTTCTTCTCTGTTCTTGCTAACCTATTTTCTTAGGTTTTTTGAACACTGCTGTGAACAGATTCAGCAAGAATTTAATAAGCAACTTGCCTATTTGTAAAATCTCTCCTATTTAAGTGCTTTGAACTAGAAAAACGATTCACTTGCTTTTTTACGTTGTTTTATAGCCACGATATAATTTAGGATCTGTAACCTATGGGGGAAAAAAGTGTTGTTTTTCTGGGTAAAATAGCAAATACTTTGTTTTTAATAAATATAAACTCTAAAAAAATTTTATTACACTGTAAAATTAATGTCGTGATTTATGTTGTTCTGTAACTAGGGCGTCACTATGGAGCAGTAACTTGTGAGGGATGCAAAGGATTCTTTAAAAGGAGTATACGGAAGAATTTAGTTTATTCCTGCCGAGGAACAAAAGACTGTGTCATTAACAAACACCACCGGAATCGATGTCAGTACTGTAGGCTGCAGAGATGCATCGCATTTGGGATGAAACAAGATTGTAAGTCTGAATAAGTGTAAATTATTTTAGCTGGCAGCTAGCTATGTTAAAGTTTGTGCTACAAAAGATATGCTTTGTATTAATAAAAATTGTTATCTTGATTTTATATTTTTAAATCATTGTATCTTTTTCCTTTAAAGAACTGTGCAAGTTTGGTGTATCAGAAGTCTGAAATGTTTTCAAGCATACATATTGCTTGACAAACTTAATAAGCACATTGCATGTGGTAAAAGTGAATGAATTATTATTCCTAGGTGGCAAATGTCAAGCATGTCTCCATCTTTGGTTTTTACATATGCAGTTCAATTTTTCTATGCGTAAATTAAGCTACTGAACGTTTCGAATCCTTCTACCTTCTTTTCACTTTTTCCACAACTGAGATTACTGGCAATTGTTGTTCACTTCTCACAAAGCTCTGCAGAGACAGCTATTCACAAGGCAGAGATCCACAGTAATCTAGAGTTCAGTTCTTACCGATTCCTGCAGATTTAAAGTTCCTTTTTAGATTTCCATACATTGGATGTAGTGATATTGCAATACTGCAGCAGTATCAGAATACTAAATACTCAGAAAATCAAGCAATACACGAATTCTTCAGCCCCAATACTGCCACGCTGTTGCTATATGCACAGTATTAGTCTTGTGCTCTGCTCTCTGCCATCCAGCTCTATTTTGCTGACTCTCTTGAACCTCTGTGGACATTCTCCTCCTTGCAGCCCTGCTTCCGTCAGCAGAAACCAGTAACACTTTTCCAGCACCGAGGAAATTAATTCAGAAAGGGAGGAAAAGCTGAGCCGGTGAAAGTGGATCTTTACCCTCTAGTTCAGCTGGCAGTACTTTGCCCCTCCACAGAAGACTTTTCAAGCAGAACAAAATCGCTGGGGTTGGGGGTTAGAAGGCAGGAAAAGGATCTCTGGGTCATGGGGGAATACTGAGCAGAGGAGAGGATTGTTTTGGGATAAGAAGTCTCATTCCTCAGTGGAGTGGGGAGAGGAAAGAAAACTCAGCACCACCTTCTACTGTAGCTCCCTCAGTGGGGTTATTTGTCACTTGAAGAAGTCTTGGCCCTTTCTCAGCAAACTCAGATCCAGCTAGCGAGCACGGGGTTAGCAAAGGAAGGTAAAAAACTTTTGCCTCCATCTCCCACCCTTTCAAAGCACTGTTCATGGGTTACGGGCTAGCTGTAATGGCATTGTCAATACTTGATATTTTGACATTTGGTTTTATGATACTTAACAATGTAAAAATTCGAATAGCATCACAGTCTGCTACTAACTTGAAAGCTTTTTAATTTTTTTCTTTATTTACACATTTTCCAAAACTGCATAATTGAAGAAAAAAATAGTTAATTTTTTTCCTATTTGCCTTTGTGTTTTAAAATTATGAACATTCAGGATTCTCTTAGGCTTAAACAGTTTCTATGTGCAGTACAATATTAAAGAGGCTCTGCTAGCCTGTAGCCAGTGCTTATCAGACTGGTGAATTGATGCGTATTTT
>NW_008824473.1:2952941-2954714 GCF_000699105.1 Pygoscelis adeliae
CACTCTTTCAGGATCTTACTCCAATCACAAATTTACTTGCACCACTTTAAAATTGTGGAAGAACAATTTAGTGCATATTTTTGAAAGATTTGTACTTTGTAAATACCTTCTATTAATTAGGTTTTACAGTAACAATGTTATATTACTGTTACGTTGTTTTTCCAGAAATTAAATTCTCCTTTTGAACTTTTAAAATCAAACTGTAAACTAGTGTCTTTTGGCTTTATTCTGTAGAGCTAGAGAGTTTCCCAGGGTATAATACTGTAAGATTCATTTTAATGTTCTCTAATCCATCCAAAGCAAAGTGATGTATCTGTAGGCTAAAGCGCAGATTCATTCCACCTAGTTTCACTGACCCATTCAAATTAAAAATCTGCTTCTTCTCTGAAGTCAGTGGTTGTGGGTTAGGATGTTGCCCAGATCTTAAACGGTCTGAACTGAACTTTGTGAATGCCCCTTTCCCTCTGTATTGTCTAAGGTCCTAACTTGAGAAACTTCTTTAAGTGCATAAAGTTATGTGGCTTCAACCCAGACCCACAATCCCTGGAAAAGGGTGCCATGAGTCCTTTACAAATGAACCGAGAGTGTGGGATAGTGAAATTGGGAGGAGAAGCTGTAAGCCTCCACTTCAAGATCCCAGTTAGAAACAAGGTATAAGGGGATTTCTCCTTAATTGTAGCTTGAAAAATTTAGTGTCTATATGTTTGGTCTCAGACTTCGACTACTACGTCATTTCATTAAGAACAAATCAAATCAGTGTGTTGTTTTTTTACCCAAGTTGTTAGCTTATTGGTTATGGGATTTTTTTTTTTTAAGTTACTTTCAGAATCATTATTAAAATTGCAGATTAAATAAAGAGAGCAAAAAAAAAGGATTATTTCTTAGTCTGTAATTTGGGATGTGACTTAATATTGCATATTGTTTTATTAGCTGTGCAGTGTGAGAGGAAACCTATTGAAGTGTCAAGAGAAAAATCTTCAAACTGTGCAGCTTCTACAGAAAAGATCTACATTCGGAAAGATCTTCGTAGTCCATTAGCTGCAACTCCAACTTTTGTGACAGACAATGAAACAGCAAGGTATGTAAATTCTACTCAGAAGCAGCTATCTCTGTTTCCTGAAACAAGAAAAATTAATTTTAAAATTAATCAAAATTAAAATGTGTGCTGTTTTGTGTCAGATCAACAGGTCTGCTGGAATCAGGAATGTTTGTTAACATTCATCAGTCTGCAATAAAAAGTGAGCCTGCTGTGCTGATGACTCCAGATAAGGTATATGATGATATGACTGATACATTAAGTAGAGTTCATTGCTGTAGTTGTGTATGTAGGGCAGGAAGGGTGTTCTGTTTTGTTGTACTTCTGTTGTGTTAAATTCATTTTTAAAACACTCCTTTACAACATCAGCCAGTGTTGCAAATGCCTTCTCTTCACAAGAATGCTTTTAGCCTTGCATAGTAAAAATGCTAAAAACTCTACAAAGTAAATGCCTTCCTCCACGGTTCTAGAGGCCTTTAAGGGCTGCATTATTTTTTCTTTGTATTGGGCAATCTTAACACTTGGATATTTCTTTTGTACCAATAAAGTGAGGTGTTTGCAAAACCTCACGTGGCATTATCACAGTGCATTTCATAAATACTGTTGGTTTTTTTTCCCCTGAATCACTGATTTTGCAAAGCTAATAAGAGCTATTTCAGCAACAATCTTATTTCTGAGCTGGTTTTCCTTTGTTTCCATTTTGTTACACTTACTGATCCACTAAAGCCATGTGGTAA
>NW_008824473.1:2954744-2960676 GCF_000699105.1 Pygoscelis adeliae
AGCAGGAAGCTTTTGTATTTTTCTAGCTGATATTAAATTACCTCATACCGCTTTCATGCATTTTGCCTCACTTGCTCTGTCTGCAAAGGGGCCCATCAAAAATTGTTTATTCCATTTCACTTTTCTGGCTCTGTCTGTAGAGCATGACAACGCAAGCTAAATGACATGTAGCATGCTGGTGTTAGCAGCAGCATACTTGTCTGTAATCATGCACTTTCCTTATTGATTTTTTTTTTGTGGGACATGGTGGGAAACATGTCTCACTGCCTCTGAGATGCTGGTCAGTACTGAATCACCTTGTTCCCTTGCAGTTAAATAAAGATATAAAAACCAAAAAGGCTGCAGCAGAACTCCTTTTTCTGCTTGCTTTTAAAGATGACTTTTTATCCATTCCTTCTTCTCAAACATTCTCCTACCCTATTACTACTGACTTATTTACACAAGGAAGGAAGGAAGATGCTAAAAATATAACCTAGCGCAATCTTATACTCCTGGTGACTGACTAGTGAGTGGAGATGATAAATTATCTTTCTGCACTTGCTTACCATCTGTAGCATTCTTTCTAAAAGAAAGAGATAGCTATTACTTGTAGAAGTAAATGTCTAAATATTTCATATTTTAGAAGCAGTGCAGTGGCTAATTGCTGCATTATGATTTATACATTTACTGAAAACAATAACTTTCTCACAGGTCTATTCACATGCTCAATTCATCATTTATGTAAAAGTTAGATTCTTCTATTGCAAGTTAACTGCTGCCAATATGAGAGAATTAAAAGCTATACTTTTCCCTTAGGTTGAAGCATGTCAGGGAGATTTAAGTACGCTGGCAAACGTGGTGACTTCATTAGCGAATCTCAGTAAATGCAAAGACATGTCACAAAGCAGTACAGAGCTGTCTATGATTGAGAGTTTAAGTAATGGAGATGCATCATTATCTGAACTCCAGCAAGAAGAACAAGCTAGTAGTGATGTTACAAGGTAAGGCACGTTGCACTTGAAAATATTATTCTTTTTGAGAAGGTCTCTGTCAATTCAGACCATTAATTAAATCATCGCAGTGTAGGAAATTTATCTGCATTAAAAATAATAGTAACAACAGCCTAAGCTCACGCAGAACATAAATCTTGTAAGGTTCTTCCAAGTGAAATCATAAGGAAGTTCCATTTGAGGAATAAATACTTTTAGTTGTTTGTACTTGAAATGAATTTCAATGTAAATGTTACAGCTGATGTTCCTGCCTTCTGGTTGGCCTTAGTAACATGTGTTAGATCTTGTACTACAGTCTTAGTGCTTTGTATCATCCTGGAAAACTGTTTCTTAGAGATCTCATCTGTGTAAGTAGTTTAATGCCTGTAACTAATCGCCTTAAAAGCTTGAAAAGCATTTTCTTTCTACACAGGAGAAGTCACAGAATTCTCACCATCATTACAAATACATTCCTTGAATATCTTACAAACTTGTGTCTTGCACTGGTTTTAACTGAGCCATTTTGGTGAGCATGTGTAAGATATTCTGTGTAGTACATACTCAGTTATACCATCAATCACAACCGTGTTCTTCCTTGGTTGATATCTCATACAGGCTTCTGACAGCTGTCCCAGCAATATTCCTTTACACACCATCTACATTGTACATGCTGTTTTGAAAATGTGTATGTGAAGTAAATCCATCAAGGAAAAAAAGATTGGTATATAATGAAGTAGTTTGTACTGACTGAAATACAGGATTTCCCCTATGGTCTCTACTGCTTTTTATAATTGCAAGCAGAATGCATTTGTTCTGCTCCTTTCTTTATATGCTGCTTAGAAAGTCAATGTGGCTTTATATAAGTGCTGATTTGGGCCTTTGCTGTGTCTTCCTAGGTAAAGAATATAAGAATATGCTGTGTAAGTAGTATTGTTGTACATGCTGATAAACTTCATTCAATACCATGGCTGTTCAAAAAGATGTAGTAATCTTTCATTTCTTTATTTCCTAGCACTTTCAGATGCTTGCTTTTGCCAACTTCAGTGTTTCTGTTCAGTTTTAAAAATCTATGAAAAGGCATCAAGTTCTCTCAACCAGAGAGCTTGAAAGAGCTCTGACTCAGCTTAATGCGTCCTCTTGTCCCGTAGGTTACCTAATAGATTGCCAGTGGAGAGGTTCAAATTAAATATTCCTGTTTGTCCTGGTTTCGGCAGGGATAGAGTTAATTTCCTTCCTAGTAGCTGGTACACTGCTGTGTTTTGGATTTAGGATGAGAATAATGTTGATAACACACCGATGTTTTAGTTGTTGCTAAGCAGTGTTCATACTAAGTCAAGGACTTTTCAGCTGCCCATGCTCTACTGACTGAGAAGGCTGGAGGTGCACAAGAAGCTGGGAGGGGGCACAGCCAGGACAGCTGACCCAAACTGGCCAAAGGGACATTCCATACCATGTGACGTCATGCTCAGTACATAAACTGGGGAAAGCTGGCTGGGGGGGCTGCTGCTCGGGGACTGGCTGGGCATCGGTCGGCGGGTGGTGAGCAATTGCATTGTGCATCACTTGCTTTCTATATTCTATTATTATTATTATTATTATTATTACTATTTTACTTTATTTCAATTATTAAACTGTTCGTATCTCAACCCACGAGTTTCCTCACTTTTACTCCTCCGATTCTCTCCCCCATCCCACTGAGGCAGGGGGAGTGAGCGAGCGTCTATGAGGTGCTCATTTGCCGGCTGGGGTTAAACCACGACATTGTGAAAGGGAAGTCGTTACCCAAGCAGAAACTAAATTTTTATCCAAATCTTTGATTTCCTTGCCAGGCCCTATGCCAGCTTGATCTAACAGACACAGATGTTTGCTGAAGAAAAGGGAGTTTAAGGGATTTCAAGGAAGCAAGTTTTATCCATCTGTGTTTTTCATATATTTTAATATATTCCATTGCTTGCAGCTACAGTAGTTAAGCTTTTACTTCTGCTGACACAAATTTAGTGCACAACTTTGCTGCTAGCATTCCACTGCTTTTATATTGTAATGTTATATGCCTTGTGTTATATGGCTTCATTATCTGTGTTCATTTTTTACAGTTTATCAGCAGTCCTATATATGTTAGTCACTGAGCCTGATGAAAAGAGAACCAAAGTTGTTTCTAGCAAAGGATATCAATACCATGTATTTTAATGTTGATTATACCTTTTTTCCTCACTTTGTGGGTTAGGTTTTTGTAGCTGCCAGGCAAGCTTTGTTCTAGATTCTCTTTTCCTTGGTGTTCTACCTTGCAATCATTGCTCGTGTTGGGGCTTTATGTATGAAAGGCACACACAATGCTGAGCCGTGAGGAAGCAAAGCTTCTACTGACTTCTGCTGGCTTACTACTGCCAGTTTATGAGGTAGGAGGGAGAAGGTTTCTTTGAAAGCAAACATTCAAGAATAAGTGGAAACAAAATATCATGGGCAGACATGGTTAACCAGTGTATCTTCCCACCCTATTTAAAAAGGTCTCTTCAGCCTCTACTAGAATAAATACAGGATCGTGGCAGATGCATATGACGTTTACCTTTTGGAGAAGGGAGAGATCTTGTTCCTCTCTTACATTTCTGTCCCTGCTACGTGAAGAGCCTTGCGGAGATCCTATTTTTTCTAAAGAAGCAGCTGCCACTGAGCTGCTGGGTTTGCCTGTTCTACCTAAGGCTGCCAAGAGTGAGCCACGCAGGACCTGAAACTCAGATCTCCTAGCAGGAGTTCAATAATATAACTTCTAGAGCTTACCCATGAATGCATTCCCTTTACACCTACTTTCCATATACCAGAGACAAAAAACGTCCCAAGTATATCTGTGTAGTCCACTTGTGCATGCCCCAGTCACCCTCATGTGTACACATCAAGGTATACAGGCTAGTGTAGTACCAAAAACTAGTTCACTTACCACCTCAAACCTGAGGCAGTGTCAGCAGCTCTTTTATTGTGATGTTTTGATTGGTTGTAAATGGTTATGTCAAACATAGTAAACATTTAGATTTTTTTAGCATGTTAATGAATGTAGATAGCTAGGGAGTGTGGGCGAAGAGAAGGTGGCAAAGTTCTATTCCAGACTTTGGCATTAGATCAGTGATTTTAGATTCTGTGGTAATAAACACATCTCTGTAAATAGAGAATCAGCTCTACATACAAGCTGATAATCAGCTTTTGTGAAGTTTACAGACCTCAGTGAGTAAGTTTTTCATGCAACAGTGTATGCAAATGATACTGCTCTCAGGATATGTCATCTGTCTGTAGGCAGTGATCAAGTCTGTATATTTTTGATTGAAGATGTATCAGCTGTGGTTCTTAGGTGTATTGGTGAACAGAAAAAAAACAGATCTGTTATCAAGCAGCAAAATAATGAGTAATGTATCTGTGCTTGTCCTGACATCTCCCCTGTAACCTTTATGCATGTGGCAGGAGTCACTGCCCCACATCAAAGGGTACTAAGGATGGTATTGAAAGCATGAGAGTGCTTTCTCTTATGTATTTCGAAACAGTCTTTTCAAATTAAGTTGAATAACCTAACTGCAACTGATTACTTTAAAAAAAAAAAGCTTATTCTGTTTGTGCTTCATAGCAGCAAAAATCTGTAAAATTTATATATGCATTAAGTTGCTTTAAAAGCAGTCTGATGGTCACGTCCTCAAAACGTTCATGCCAGCGCTCTTGGTAAACATCACTAAAGAGATCTTGAAAGGCAAACTGTGATTCAGCAGCACAATCAATATGTCAAAACTGTGAATTTGTTGGCAACTAGTGTGAACAGAATCTGCTGCTAATTTTTGTTTCAGAGCCACTGTAAGTTGGATTTTTCAGGGATTTTTCAGTGGAGTGTCAGGAAAAGCATGCTACTGACTTCTATTTTCCAAATCTCGTTCTTTGAAGCAGACATCTAAATACAGGTTTCAGACATTTGCAGGTTCCTCCTAAATTGAAACAGTCTCTAAAATGAAATTTTATTTTCTTTTTGTTTGTTTGTTGTGATCTTACAGGGCATTTGATACTCTTGCAAAAGCATTAAATCCAGGAGAGAGTGCAGCGTGCCAGAACTCTGAAAGTATTGAAGCCAGCGTCCAGCTTATTGGTGGAGAAACAAGCATGAATATCGTTGAAATAGAGGGGCCACTACTCAGTGATGCACATGTAGCATTCAGGGTACTTAATACTCTTTTACTGTTGACTATTTATAGCCATTTTAACATAGTAATAAAAAATAATGATTGATTAAATCTTATTTTGAATTTCTTAGAAGAGTAACTATCTGTTCAGGTATTGGCATTCATTTCTGATGAATGCACCGCTTTTGTTCACTGGTTAACTATTTGTTTGGGAAAATGTACAGCTCTCTTCAGTGTTTTAGCTGCACTGTTTAGTTTATAGCTTTTTACCTTAACCTTAAAAATAATAGGTAATCCATGCAAAAGGATTTACATAGACAAGAGTCACACGAAGCAGAGAGTCAGCATCCACATTCTCACTTGTTAACAGGTGGATCTGATGCAATCTGCAACTGGATTTTGAGACTCTTGAGTGTATTTGTCAGTTTCTCCTTTGTGTATATACCCTATTTCAGTATGGTATTAGTTGACTTTAATCATTAAGGGAAAATGCTTTTTTAGTGAGCCATTTATTTTCTGGCTTTATTTTTCATTTTACGAGCTTGCAGAAATTCTTCTATCCATTTTTTTCCATCTTATTATTCATGGACAAATCAAAAAGCTTGTTCATCTGAAAACTTCTTCAGTACCAAGCTTCTTCAGTACCATTACACTTTGCCCCTCTGTGCTGGTTTTGGCTGGGATAGAGTTAATTTTCTTCACAGAAGCTAGTATAGGGCTACTTTTTGGATTTGTGCTGAAAACAGTGGTAATAACACAGGGTTTTTTTTTTTTTTTTTTTTTTTTTTTTTTTTTTTTTTTTTTTTTTTTTTTTTT
>NW_008824473.1:2960992-2963876 GCF_000699105.1 Pygoscelis adeliae
GCCCACCACGGGGGGAGTGGGCGAGCGGCTGTGTGGTGCTTCAGTTGCCGGCTGGGGTTAAACCACGACACCCTCTCATCAGCACATGTTTTGATCACTCAAATAAACATCTCACTAATGCAAATGTCAGGTTGTTTTTTTTTTTTTTAAATTGTGTATCCAAACCATTATATTAAGAAGTATTAATTTCTGAAGATAAAACTACAACACTGTACTTAGCAGTTTTGAGTCAAGTCCCACTTTCTTCACATATGCAGGTAATGCCACTGCTGTTACTCATGTACGTTGAGAAGGGTAGAGCTGATCCTTTCTGATGTGTATTGATTATATTTTTAGGGCTTGGGAGCAGCTGTATATTAGGTATTTTACTCACACATCAAAAGATTTTTGTTGTATTTATTTGTAAAACATTAATTAAAAGTACAAAAAAAGATGTTTTATGAAATAGGATTCACACACACACACTCTCCTCAGGAACTGTGGTAACTCCTCTAATTTTTCAGGCTACTTATTCCACTCCTCTGGGGGAAGCTTTAGAAAGTAATGATGCCTCTGTGTTTGTATTTTTAATGTATTTATCTATATATAAATGTAAGCAACTTCATTCTAATTACAATGATTCTTCTAAAACTTCTATTCTTTGAGAGTGTCTCAAAAGTTGAGTTTTATTTGGGATTTTCCATCTCCAGGTGTCCCAGACATGAATATTTATCTAAGATAAAGATTCAAAATTTTTGCTTGTTTTGTTGCTTTGTAGTTATTATAGGGTATAACAGTGTGACTAATAATCAAAACGGCAGTCATTCAATTTTATTTCAGGATTATCTCATGTTTATTTAAAAAACAATTTTTCACTTAAAAGAAATTCTAAGACTGATTTTTTTCTTACTGTGTTTTTTTATGAAGAAAGTAAAATAACTGACTTGCACTTTTTTTTCTTTTTTTTTTTGGTTGCCAGCTCACCATGCCTTCTCCTATGCCTGAATATCTTAACGTTCATTATATCTGCGAGTCTGCCTCTAGGTTGCTTTTCTTGTCCATGCACTGGGCACGTTCCATTCCATCTTTCCAAGCTTTAGGGTAAGTGTTCAGTTACTCTATTCACTCATGTTGTGAATGTGCACTTTTTAATTTTTTTATCTTCACTGTCTTCTTCAGGGACATTTTAAAATATAAATCTACTTATTAAAACTCGTTTATAGATCTTCATCATGAAGGTAAATTTTCTGAATCAAAACTACTCCCAATCTCAGTCCAATTCAGGTACTTTTTTGGGGTTTTGAAGGAAAAAGGAGTAGATCTATAACAATCAAATGCCTGCACACTGCTACTTCTTTAATAAATTTTTAGTAAATAGGACTTCCTATCATTTTTTAATAGCTACATCCCGAACTAAGATGCTTATCAGGCAGTCACCAAAAAGAATCTCCTCTTGGGATCCCCAAATATTGTTATCTTTATAGGTGAATTAGTAGTAATAATTTTGCCTTTAATAACCTATATGACGAAAATGGTTAGCTAGATTCCCAAAGCATTCAGGATGAAGTTGTTTAATTTCAGGGGATTTTCCAAAAACAAATGGTTGCTGTAACCAGAAAGTAATTCTTGCTATTCTTTCTACAGTGTATATAACATCCCACTTTTCCAGCAGAACTCAGTGTATCACTTAAAATTCTTAAGCTAAATGTAGTAGTACGTTGCTGATTATCATGAGAAAACATCTCAAAACAGCATGGGGAAAAGTGATTTATGTTATTTTCAGAAGTAATTTTATGACGATACATCAAACAAATAAAGAGACTCTATCAACTCTGACACAAATGGAGTATAAATCATGTTTGTCTGTTGTCATCTACAGTGTTTTTCTTTAATTCGCTGTCAAAATAGTGTATGACTGTGGCAGCAAAGATAATTCCTTTTTAAAGTGAGGGTTGGTCCCCTTTTCCAGGAAGGCTGTCAAAAGCAGGATGATCTGTGATTACCATTTGTGTTTACTCAGATGTTTAATCCAAATGATTCTACATTGTTTAAGGAAAGATACTATATTGTGTGTAATTGAAGCCTGTGTTTTGGAGGAGGAAAAAGTAAAATTCTATAAAGTTAAACAATAGCAAGGGTAAAAAATGAGGTAAATACGATGTTTTAATTTAGTAGAAATGTTGCCCTGCAGAATTTCAAAATACGTAGCAAATTAACATAGTACATTATATCATTATACATTTTTTAAAGGGTTTTTGTAACAGAGCAACACTGCAAATTAGTGTTATAACAACAAATGGGAATTGCTTTTTAAAAATAAAATGTTGTACAGAAGACCTGTCTCTGAAAAGATTTAACAAGAAATGCTTATAGAAAATCTGCATATTTTTTTGAATACATTACTTCCCAATATATTTTTCTGTTTGAATAAAAAAATGGAGGATTAGGCTATCTTAATAGTTTTAATATTCACCTATGTTAGCATTTACAGTCCCAGTCAAGATCATGGGCAACAGTATATTTAAACACCATTTAACATAAACACACAGTTTTCCTTTTGAAGAGCTTAAAATACCAACCTTTTTCAAGTGGAGATTTATTTGAAATTAATGCAGCTGGTTTCGTTTGAGCACATTATGTACTATAATTTTGACTTTTAGAAGGGTGACTCATTTCACTTTTAAAATGAAGAGAAATTCATGGTAATAGTAATTGAGAGGAGTTGACGAGGCAAAACAAAACCATAGTAATGGTTTTGTAAGGAAGATAGATAATTGTATCCAGGTGGTTCCCTCCTCAGGCAATGTTTTCCCTAGTCTCAGCAAGATAGTTGGCTTTGGGGTACTGATTTAGTTAATGATACCGAGTTATTGCTTAGTTCATCTTCCTGCACGAGGATCTTTGT
>NW_008824473.1:2963987-2968890 GCF_000699105.1 Pygoscelis adeliae
CTTAAGTTTGATCAGTCATAAAGTTGCTCCAGATGATATATTTATCTACACACATACCAGCTAGGTAGCCAGTACACCCTATTTTCACTGTTCCTCAGCATAGTCCCTTTGATGGGGGTGAATGGGGATGTGACAAATATGTGTAGAAGCTGCATGTATAGTGTCATGTCTACCATAACAAGAACTGGATCATAGTAAAAAATACTGCCCCGGGTAACCTCTCTGTAATCCAGTACAGGAAAAGTCTACATTAATCTGTCATTTGCATGTTAGTATTGCAGCAAATCATCAGAAATGTTCTTGAAGATTATATCAACATTCTTGCAAAAATCCATTCCATTGTATTTTTGTAGTTGAAATCCTAGCTTTAATATGCTTTTCTTCTTTGGTAGGTCTTGTGCTTCTTTTAAATTTCCATTATTTATATTTACTGGCTAAAACTGTGAAACATGGTACTTGAATTTGACTCCTCACTGGTAGGATTTCCTTTTTAAGGTACTGAGCTCTTGTTAAGCTCTACGAGTTAGAGATACTTGGCAATACTGAAAGTTAGGTTACTAATATGGAAGTGCCTGAATATGGATTGATATACCTAATTTTAAGCTTCGGCATTTGAAAAAATATTAACTACACATTAAACTTAATTTAAGGACTAATTCTTACAGCAAAGAAATCCTCATGACTTCTATTTATACTTTGAAGTCTGTATTTGAAACCTTATTCCAAACATGTAGGGGATACAAAAAATAGCAGTCAGGAAGCTCAGGAACTTGATCTCACATGTTCCGTTTCCCATGTATTTTTAATTAAGAAATTATACCAACCTGCCAGATTTCAAGTAAAACTCAAAAGACCTTTGAGTCTATTCTACATCCACGATACAGGAACAATGCAAACTTTTTTTTGTCCATGCATGTAAATATTATTCAAAAATTAGTGTAAATTATAAGAAAACTAGCATGATGGAATATGCCCAGACAGTTGTCATTTACTGTAACTTCAGCTTGCTTTTGTGATAGAAATCTATCTCCTTTTAGATCATTAAAACAAAAATTACTTCTTTACAAAAGTCACCCTAAAACAAGTATTTTAATCCTAGCATGCAAATAAAAATATTTTTGATGCAGGGCTTCATTTTGATACTGGTTGCAATGTCGAATTAGATGAATGTTTTATGAAGTGTTCTTCAAATTAAAAAAAACTATGTGAATGCAAATGGCTGGTTTTATTAAGTGAAATTATTGTTTTTTTTAATAGACAGGATAACAGCATATCATTAGTAAAAGCCTGCTGGAACGAACTTTTTACACTTGGTCTTGCACAATGTTCACAAGTTATGAATGTGGCAACTATATTAACTGCATTTGTTAATCACCTTCATGGCAGTTTACAGCAAGGTAAGGTGTATACTGCGCACATTGCCAGACTTGGGCAATTACTTCATGTTTTTTAAGTTTTGAACTGCACAGAAGCTTTTTACTTATCCTTCAGTTGTTAATGAAAATTTACTGTTTATAGCGTTTTGTGGTTAGTATTGAAACAAAATAATACTAGAAAATACAGTTCACAAGATAGAATTTTTTAGCAATTTTGCAAAAGTCAGCTATGCTAATACTTACCCCCAAATTAAAAAATATATATATATTACCCATCTATCTAATATAGGTGAGCATTTACTGGGATTGTTTTTATTGTGTGTCTGTGTAATGTCTAATAGCGTTCTGCTGTTCTGTTAATATACGTCAGCTCAAATTAGGAATATTTCAGGCAGCATCAACGTTAAGAACACAAGTGCACTGTGAATATGATTCCTCTCTGTCAAGGGTATAAAGTAAAAAATGACCCACCTGTCCTTGCTGTTCATAGCTGTGAAACAAAGCAGCCGATGCCAATTTGGTGATATACTTCCTCTACTAACTTGGCTTGTTGAATTCTGTGTACTCGTTTTAGACTACATGCAAGTCTTCAACAGATCTTCACGAAGTATACTTCGTCCCTTATTAATCCGACGTCCTGCATCTTTCGCATATTTTTCATTCAAGTGAAAGAGATGTCAGTTGGCCTCCTCTTTCATTTAGTCTACAGTGAAGGAAATGTTCTGAGTGGTAGGGCAGCCTTTTAGCTAATCTTCTTTGTGTGCTTGTGAACGCTCACAAGGTTGTCAGCACTAAAAGCTAACCGATCGAAAATAGTATAGTCTTCATCTGTTCATAGTCTTGACACGTTTTTAATAAGGTAGATGCACATACAAAAATCTTAGCATTTTCAGGTTTAACTAGATTTTAGGGTTATTTGCTGTTATGTGGATGAAAATTCACTGTTGTTAATGCCATGCAAAAACAGATGGGAAAGCTGTAGAAAAACAGCCCACAAGACTATAGATTTTTCCTCTCCTTTTACAATAAGGGAATTAAAGAATTATTTCTGAGGGGTTTTCATGATGTAAAAATATCCACAAAGTCCTCCTATAAATAACAACAGTTTATAATTAAAACAAATCTGCTGAACATGTAAAGACATTCACAGATTTCTTAGTGAGGGATACAAATGGAATTTGGGAACTTACTTTGGTCTACATAATTTTTAAGCATGTTCACCAAAAAGGGTATTGTAGTAATTAATAATGGTTTTATCATTACTACAAATACATATTTTTGCCATTTAATTTGGGAATTCAGTTTGAATGCAAAAATCAGAAATTTGTAACCGATGTCTTCCAGTTGTGTGGTATGCCAGCTGCAGCATCTCCAAGAGGTAACAAGTTTGTGTGGCCCAGGGACCCTAGTTTGATGGATCATGGAGGGAACAGAATTTTCAGGCTGCTTAGCTATTGCTGACCCAAGGCGAACAGCTCTGCGCCAACCGCATTCCCCTAGATGCAAATCAGGAAAGGTGTATAGTGCACCTTCTTTTTCAGCAGTGGTGTGGTCTTTGACTGGCTAAAATAACCCATGAAACTGTACACTAACCTGTCTCATGGCACCTGACCCTTAGATGTAGAGACAGATCTGCAGTAGCAGTGTTTTCTTTACTTGTAAGTAGTCTTTCCCTTCTTTGATCATTTCAAGCTCTAGTCCACCCCTGATTACTGGAAACTTTAGTGACAGGAAGAGACCTAATTGGACAATGTGGTGGGGGAGGAGGGGAGAAGATTGTTATAGTCCATAATTGTTGGTGTCAAGATTATCTTGAATTCAGGTAATTCAGGATTATAGATGGCATAGATTTCCCACTGTTTGAATCTAATACAAATCATTATTTTTGAAAATCCAGTGTGACCACATTTTTTGCATGCGTGTTGACTTGGGGGGTTTATATTTTGTGTGTGGACTTAGATAAGCTGCCAACAGACAGAGGAAAACTAGTAATGGAGCATATCTTCAAATTGCAAGAGTTCTGTAACAGCATGGTTAAGCTTTGCCTAGATGGATATGAATATGCATATTTGAAAGCGATCGTCCTCTTCAGTCCTGGTATGTAATTATTCCAAATGTAAAACTTTAATCTATGCTATTTTTTGCCATATAACTTCTGCCTGTTTCATTATATGCAGTTAGCATCACCTGTAGAATTACTGCCTCACTTGTTGAGGAATCTGGGAAGGTGTGTAATGAGAACTGTAGGAAGAGGAGGGTTAATCTTTTAATGTAAATAGTTGAATGCTGCTTTGGAGACTTAAGTTTTACTCTTGCCTCTGCCATTGATGGCTTTTTTCTTTTTATTTATTTATTTATTTATTGCTTTTAATTCTGTGCCTCCTTTCTGGGGTACTTTTTCTGAGGATCTGCAGTTCAATTTTCAGAAGTGTTGCTCTTGCACATCTAGCTGAGATGGATTGAAGTTGGGTTTTTAATATATGAAAGACTATCTCTCTGGGCATCGATTCTCACAGGCAAAATTACAGAAACTTACCACCTCACTTTACATAGGTATTTTGAAAATATATATTACATTTGTGAATGAACACCACAAACATTCCCTTATATTATTATTTCTGTCTTCTGAACAGTATTTGCCAAAGGTACTCCAAGTAACATTAATGGACATACATTAGACAGTGAAGATAAAATAAAATAATTACTATTTTCTCCTTCTGGGAGATTAGTCTACAATATGGAGGAAGAAGAGTCCTCTGGTTGTGATAGATAGTGACTGAGTAGTTAGGTTATGTAACACATATGCCTGGACTGTAGAAAGTTACAAAATTAATTTTCTTAATTTGAAAATTGTAGAATTAACTTTTCACTAAAAGCATTCAGAAATTATATCAGTATACTTCAGGCTTAGATTCATAATTCAGAATGTAGGGATTTAATATAAAACCAAAACCAAATCTTTTGATAGAAGAAAAATGTATAAACCTCAAGTACTTTCTGTATCTCCAGGAATTTTTCACTGTCACATTTAGAAAGTAAATCTTCAGTCACTCCATTTTGCATTAGAAAGTTTTAAAAGCATCAACAGCTTCCTTAATCCTCATTGCTCTGCCTTTTTTAGATGCTGATGTCCCATAGAAAAGATCAGAGCAAATTTTAAAAAGCTGTCTGAATCTTAGTGACCTGCCCGCCGTCAGTAGTGCAGGATATGGAGGAGAACAGGGTAATTTGGTTCTTGTCAGTTCTGTAGATTTATTAGATCTGAGAAGAACTTTCTTTTTCCATTCAGTTGCAGGTCACCCTTTCACAGAAAAATTAGTTGAAGTGAGAAAATATTTTGGAACTTGGACACTTCCAAAATGTAAACTTTAAGCAGGTTTTCTTTTTTTTTTTTTAATATATATATATATATGTAAAAAAGAATTGTGAGGTTCTTGCTTTGCAGTTTCCCTCATATTTACATGATCTTTTCTATATATAGTATCTACAAGGAGTATCCGCATCTCCCAGTAAAAGTGGCAGTGGCA
>NW_008824473.1:2968908-2971201 GCF_000699105.1 Pygoscelis adeliae
CACAACAAAACCCTGCATATCTTCCATTGCTTTTTTCTCCTTTTTTTTTTTTATATATTGCATTAATGGAAGACTTCCGAGATGAAAGATGTACTTGCAAATAAGAGGCAGGAACCCTCCAGGAAAGATGATAAATTCCCAGAGGATATTCCAGTGATACTCTTCTATTGTGGATCACTGAGGAAAATCAAAACCTGAGTGTTTTCACTATAGAAAATAACCCTGCTGTCAGTCCTCATGACTAGGAGAATCTTGCATGGTTTTATGTGTTTGCTTCGACAGCCCACTGAAGCACAGGAACAGTTTCAGTTTTCTGATAAGCAGTACCCACCATGAGTTTAATTGCAATATTAAGAGCTCTTGAAAATGTTTGCAATTTTTCTTTTCCGCTGAGGGCTGAAGAGTTGCCTGGACTTTTCACCGTTACTTCAGAAGAGGCAGAGACTTTCTTTAAGTGGAGGGTGGGAGGGTCTTTGCTTGTTTAATTTTAGTAGATAACGCTTGTAGAAGATGTAATTTTCTCTAGGTGTTCCTTACCCCAAAATAGTCCTTTCATGGCATTCCCATACTCAGAACTGGTACAGGTTGCTCCAGGAAAGAAACAAAATGATGGAAGAATACCTCAAGCCCATTTTTCTAGCACAATGTCTGCTAGGATTTATGACAGAATCTGTTGGCCTGTCTGAAGAAATCAGTCCTGTTAGACACCAGAAAATACTTCTCTAGGAACCTTACACTTGCAAAGCAATATTTACTTATTTGTTTAGTCTGAAGTTAATTTGTCTCCTTTCAATTAGATTTGACAACACAGAAGGTAGAAGGAAAAATATCTTGGGAAAAGACTATATCCAGTCACATGATTGAGATGAATTTTCTTTAGCTCACATGCTTTCAGGATCACATTCCTAATGATGTGTAGCTGCTTTAATGGCAATGTGTTGTCAGTATTCTTGATCCTGCGAGCCAGGTAATAAAATCTTCATATAACTGAAAGTCACGTTCAGTACCTTGAACAGAAGGGATGTGCTGGCAATGATTCACAGGCCAGAAATTACAATTTCAGGGATTTTACTGCTCTGCTACAAGATGGGGCTGGGCTGCACATGCAGCAGAGTCCTAAGGTAAGAACATCTGCTTTAGTAGGCCCTGCTGATTTGCTGTCTTCAATAGCTGGAGAGTTGAAGATTACTGAAAATCTTGTGTGCCAAGCCAGCTGTTTGACTGTCACAAGACAGCCTTGGGCAAAGAGATGAGCGTAAAGGGAGTGCCTAGAAGACTTTGCATCTTTATAAATGGCTACTAGCGTACTACCAGTGGTCTTCAAACTACTGTTTTTGGAAGTTGACTTCTGGCTGTGTTTCCGACACTGCTCTAAAAGCAGTGTCATGAAGCATATTGCTTGTCGACGACAACTCTTCAAAATGTGTTGCTTCTTTACGAACTTGTTAACCTCTTGTCCTCTGCATAAATTTGAAATCATGCTTTAAGAATGCCTGAATTACTGTATAGGACAAAATATGCCTCTGTGAAATGATGTGTTCAGGGGAGTCCAATGTGTCACATAACTGCTAAATTGCTCTGAAAGCTTCTGTATCTGCAGAGCTAGACCAAAAACTCCTGGTTTTGTTGACAGAAGACCATATATTTGGAGAGAAGGAGCAACTGTTAGAAATAATCTTTTATCTGACATAATTTGGCAGCTCATTTATGATCCCATTGCTTATTTCTGATCCCATTTCTGAAAAATAAAATCTACATAGAATCATAGAATAGTTTGGGTTGGAAGGGACCTCTGAAGGTCATCTAGTCCAACCCCCCTGCCGTGGGCAGGGACATCTTCAACTAGATCAGGTTGCTCAGAGCCCCGTCCAACCTGACCTTGAATGTTTCCAGGAATGGGGCATCCACCACCTCTCTTGGGAACCTGTGCCAGTGTTTCACCACTCAGCGTAAAAAATTTCTTCCTTCTATCTAGTCTATATCTAGCCCCCTTTAGTTTAAAGCTATTCCCCCTTGTCCTGTCGCAACAGGCCCTGCTAAAAAGTTTGTCCCCATCTTTCTTATAAGCCCCCTTTAAGTACTGATAGGCCGCAATAAGGTCTCCCTGAAGCCTTCTCTTCTCTAGGCTGAACAACCCCAACTCTCTCAGCCTTTCTTCACAGGAGAGCTGTTCCATCCCCCTGAGCATTTTTGTGGCCTCCTCTGGACCCACTCCAACAGGTCCGTGTCTTTCTGATGCTGAGGGCTCCAGAGCTGGACACAGGACTCCAGGTGGGGTCTCACCAGAGCAGAG
>NW_008824473.1:2972540-2985848 GCF_000699105.1 Pygoscelis adeliae
GTGTGGCCAGCAGGAGCAGGGAAGTGATAGTGCCCCTGTACTCGGCACTGGTGAGGCCACACCTCGAATACTGTGTTCAGTTTTGGGCCCCTCACTACAAGAAGGACATCGAGGTCTGGAACGTGTCCAGAGAAGGGCAACGAGGCTGGTGAGGGGTCTGGAGAACAAGTCTTATGAGGAGCGGCTGCGGGAGCTGGGGTTGTTTAGCCTGGAGGAAAGGAGGCTGAGGGGAGACCTTATCGCTCTCTACAACTACCTGAAAGGAGGCTGTAGCGAGGTGGGTGTTGATCTCTTCTCCCAAGTAACTAGTGATAGGACGAGAGGAAATGGCCTCAAGTTGCACCAGGGGAGGTTTAGATTGGATGTGAGGAAAAATTTCTTTACTGAAAGAGTGGTTAAACATTGGAGCAGGCTGCCCAGGGAAGTGGTTGAGTCACCATCCCTGGAAGTATTTAAAAGACGGGTAGATGAGGCGCTTAGGGACATGGTTTAGTGGGCATGGTGGTGTTGGGTCGACGGTTGGACTTGTTGATCTTAGAGGTCTTTTCCAACCTTAATGACTCAATGATTCTACATATCTTCTACTGTTTCTACAAAACAAATGGTTCATAGTTTTTTACTCTACTTTTTCCTCTGATCTTAATTTTATCCTTCTCTTCCCATCCAAATGCTATTTGTGCATACAGTATTCCAATAAATGTCAGTGTATTGAAACAGTGCTGTTCTACTGCTACACAGAGGACAGAGCTGTATCATCAAGATTGATGTAAACATTTCAAGCACTGCATTTATTTGAACTCTTCAAAATGTCTGGTTGTATTTATAAAAAACTAAGTAAAACATAAACATAGAGCAAAAGAAATATAAGGAGGTAAAGCAGTGTCCTCCACTAAAACTGTGAAGTTGCTACAGCTACCAAATAATGATTTCAGTATGCTTACAATTAGATAATCTGTATGGATTTTAGTGCATCTTATATAGAACGGGTATAACAATGTAGAGTGGTTTTTTCAGATCACCCAGGTCTAGAAAATGTGGTACAGATTGAGAAATTTCAAGAAAAGGCTTACATGGAGTTCCAAGACTATGTAACAAAAGCATATCCGGATGATACTTACAGGTCTGTAAATTTATATGCTTGCTTGATTGATTCTGTTTTCAGAGCATCGGTGATACTGATTTGTACAGTATTTCTTGTAATAAATATGTACATTTTCTTCTTACCTCCTTAAAGGTAAGAAATTACCTTTAGAGCACTTTAAATATTATGCATGTACTCATACATATTATGAGCATTATTTATCTACTCATTCATTATTAATTTCCAAAATGAAATATTGGAAATAAATATTTTTGATGTTTTCATTTTGAATTGCACCCACTTGGAATATTTCCTCATTTAGTCTAAGTCCAAACATTATACGGTCCATGTAATTGACAGGCATATTCACATTTTTTGTACTGTTGAAGACATGACTGAACATAAATTTAATACTCTACTGATTTAAATATTTAAGCCTTTCATGAACTAGATATAGTGAATTTTGACTAGTATTGTCCTTTGTTATCTTACTGATAATATGATTGTGAGTAACACCAAAATCTGTGACCACAAGTAACACTTTTTACCAAACTTACTTTTCAGACTGTCTAGACTTCTTCTCCGATTGCCTGCTCTTAGGCTGATGAGTGCTGCCATCACTGAAGAGCTATTCTTTGCAGGACTAATTGGAAATGTTCAGATTGATAGCATCATCCCGTATATTCTGCGCATGGAGACAGCGGACTACAACTCTCAGATAATTGGTCATGCCGTATAAAAGTAGCAGTCAAGGATTCTATACCATGGCAGTCATGGTGATGTAAATGCATACCCTGTCTCCAAGAGATGGCAATAAGCCTTCCCATGCACCTTTCCAAAGAAGGCTAATATTCCTCCTTTCCAGTACACTTGGGAAATGTGGTGGAGTGTATTAAGGAATATAGGATCGCTTCCTATTTTTCATCTGATCTTCAAGGACTTGTAAATTAACTTGATATCTGAAGAAAGTCAAGAATTGTCCATCCTATTTTTGTAGATAGATGAACTTGGAATATTTGTTTATGAAGTCCAGGCTTGTGAAGAAACTGAAGAAGCTTTGACTGAACTAAGGTATCTCAACTTAGTTTGATGTTTTAGACAAATAAATTAACTTTCCTCTCTGAGTTGTGTTTTCAGTGTTTTGCTACTAGTTCTTTCTCACTGATCAAAAGGAAAATACATGATCAAACATCCTGAAAAGGCCAGTGTTTCCATGGAAACAAGACCATTATAACCAAACTTAGTTTTTCCTGTTGTTTTGAAGGGAGATTTGTTTCTTGTTGAATGAAACACTGGACGCCTTTAGAAGTGCAGGGAAAATAGAGGAAGTTCACATTTTAAAATATTCTGATGATATGTTGATGCAATTGATCAAAAGTGAAGCAGCAAAGGGTCAGTACTGACTGTAATACTACTGTGCAGTAGTATTACGTCTTGGTAGACATCAGCTGTTTTATACTATGAAAAACTAACAGAGAACTGTATACTGCAGGTATTCAAAGACAGCATCGTCCTGTTATTTCTGGTCTCAGAAGTTAAAGCTTTTTCACACTACCCCTCCCTCTTTTATACTCAGTGCACAACAGTGGAGGCATTCTAGATGCCTCTTAACTTGTGTTCATGTCCTTATTTTTTTATTATTGTTAGCCTTTGGCTAGGTAGTTCTCTTTTCCAACCAGTCTTATATGATTATTTTTTAAATTTGAGTTTGTCAAATCCAGTGCCCCTCCCTATGGGAGCATGATCTCTGCTGCTTTTCCTTTCCTTATTAGAAATGGGTCTAGATACTTCATATATTTTTCCTGAATCATACTCCATAGCTCCATCTAAGGATGGGTTTAAATGTTTTTCTATCTTGAGGCATGTGCCTCACTGACAAGTAACACTGACATGGCTGCTTCTTGCTTCCTTTTGCAACAGGAAGTTATACATCCCTAGCACATTTGATACCTGTTGCTTAAAATGAAAGAAGTATCCTAGTAAAAGTGGTGGTCTACCTCTGACACTAGCATTTAGGATTATCTAAATCTTGGATCAAGGCCGAGTTCTATTTATCATGAAGCTTCACTTTCTCTGGCAACATTGGGTGAGGAAGAGCTTCACCCAATCAAGAAACACATGGTTGCACCAGAAACTGCTTAGCCAAAAGATCAGCTTAAATGGGGGCCTTTGCCCACTCTGTACTAGCAGCTCTAAGACCACCCTAACACCAAGAGACTACTAGATGAGGCTTGGGTGAGTTCTGTAGTTTTTCTCAGCACCTGAGGATCTCAACCAGCCAAAAATCAGAGAACTGCCTCTGACACTGAATTTCTGTGTTCTTTTCAATTGCACTAACTGAGCTGCTTGGATCTCCCTCCAGCCAAGCTCTGTAATCTGAGGCTGTACTACAGGATTGGTCATAACCAATACCACAGACCAAAGCACTCAGTGCTGAGGACCCCTGATGCGATGGAACCATCCCCCCTGCTCTGCCTTGCCACTTACTGACTTGCTGGAGTACAGCCTTCAGTGTTGGAGCTGGCCGTGGCAGCTGAGCTTTTCCCACATTCCACCTTTCGAAGGGCGCAGGATTCAAGCTCTTCATTTGTGTTCCCTGGAGAGCAGTATGAGGACTACTTCTCTGCGTCTCAGGAGGTGTGCATCTCATCAGCAGGGATTGTGGAAATATGAAAGACAGTTGCTGCCCATATGCTGTGGTTGTTCTCTCCTCAGGGGTTAGAGGCCCATCTTGCTATCTGAAGGACCAAGTTGCAGATGGGAGGTACATCATTCTTCAGTTCAGCTCTCCTTAGAAATTCTGACCCTGCTTTCTCGCCCTGTGCTATCCCTAACCCACTTCTGGCCCTAACGGGCATGGGAGATTTACAGTCCTCTGTGTTAAACCTTTTAAGGAAGCTGACAGCACGTTACTCCTGAATATTTTGGAGGTGGTTTCCCAGCATTCCAATACTCTTGGAAGAGTTCTACTCCAACATTCTCCAGATTCATGTAACCCAGACCATAGTAAGATGGAAATAAAAGCTTGTTTTCCTTCTAAATGCAGTACATTGTGCAAATCTCTCTCACATCCTTGCAGAAATCTTTTACTCCATAGCTTGAGCCTCAGGTGTGATACGCAGTTCTTTGTTTACAGCTGGCCAAAAGATTCAGCTGATGCAGCCTCTCGCATGGTACTGTCCAGCTTCAGAAACAGCTGAGAAAATACCAGTGTTTCTACAGACTTAAATCTTTAGCGACTAAATCCCTCAGCTCATCCATCTTTATCGTAGAACAGCCCAGGTTTGAAGGGACCTTGAAAGATCATCCAGTCCAACCTTTCTTGGGAAAGAGAGCCTAGATGAGATTATCTAGCACCCAGTCCAATTGCATCTTGAAAACCTCCAGTGATGGGGACTCCACCACATCCCTGGGGAGGTTGTTGCAGTGATTGATTGTTCTTAGCGTAAAAAAATTCTTTCCTATATCGAGATCTCCAAGACTTTTCAAAGATTATATAGCCAGTGGCCTTGCACCAATGTCAGCCGCTTCTCTTAATATGCTAGGGTGGATTTCCTCTGGGCCCATGGATTTATGTGGGTTGAGCCCTTGCAAGAGGCTGCAGACCAGCCCTTCCTCCACTGCTGGTGGGTCAACACATGTTGTACCTACTTGATCCTGTGCTCTGCAGTCCAGCTATGCTGGTAAAGGCAGAGGCAAAGAAGATACTGAGAACCTCTGCCTTGTCAGCATTATTAGTGAGTAGTTTCCCTGCTCTGTTAGGCAATGGGTCTATGTCTTCCCTGTGCTTCTGCTTACGTATCTGAAGAACCCTTTCTTGTTGTTCTTGACATCTTTGGCCAATTTCAGTTCTAGCTGAGCCTTAGCCTTCCTGACTGCATCTCTGCATGCCCTAGCAAGGTTCTTGTGGTCCTTGCTGGCTATTTAGCCGCCTTTCCATAGCCGGTATGCTTCTTTTTTGCTTTTTTTTTTTTTTGCTTTTTTGTCGCAGCACTGTTTTGGAGGAGATGGCATCATAACCTTATTTTCTCTGGATTTCTGTTCTTGCTTCCTCTTTGTGCCCCAGTCTGTGTGAACACGAGTTAGCCTACTTCAGTAACGTGTGGACTGCCATTACCACTGACTGCTGGGTCAAGACTACTTTTTTAGGATGTGTTAACTCAAAAGCACAAGAACTTTGGTCATGTTTCATATCAGGTTGTTTAAATTCAGATGTTTGAACCATGTCCTTGTTCTTTTTGGTGCCCATCACCTCTGCTGGGCAAGCAGAAGATCCAAATCCCGATGGTTGACTTTTTCCCCTCCCACACCTTTTACTGTTATTTTCCTGGCAAATCCCCTGGACTTCATCTGGGATTTCTGCCAGATCACCAAATCAGGAAATTCACCCATCCATGTTTTTCTTTTTAAATCCGGTATTTTCAGGTCTGAGGTTTCCCTTCACATGTTGGGTAGCAAGAGGATATCGTTGTCTTGTTTGCATGGGACAGAGATTTTCAGAATATCTTTAATCTAGTTCTTTTGACCAGCTGAGAAATCAAACAGGATGACCATCTCCAAACTAGGTAACGGACTGTATTAGCTCTCTTGAACAGTATGGTTGAGTCACCATCAGTAATAGGGATATACTCTAATATTCCTCAGACTGCATTTGAGGCTCTGCTCAATAATATCTGTTTGATACCTTTGCAAACTGGGCAACCAGTTCACGAGATCTTCAATCAAAGAACCAGGAAGTCTCTGCCAGCCACCTTTTTCTGGGAATACTGGGACATGTCCTTATCTGTGGTGTGGCCGTCCGTACGCCATGGATATGGACGTAAAGAAAAGTTGCTTATCTCAAAGAGATTCTAGCTACTTATGTGTTGTCCATATATGTGATAACCATATACCCTTCTCCCTTGCTATGTGTGGCTGACAGAATATTATAATTCTGTGCTTGCCGTCAAGTCAAGGAAAAGGGGGAGAGGTGAGCACACACCCACAGTATTGTGAGGGACAAAGAACCCCCATTTTATGGTCTTGGATACCTCTGATGTTTGGACCTCTATAGAGCAAATGTGCATACACACAACACATTGCAAAGAGCTCTGGCTACTGGTAAGTAACCTTTTTTCCCCCAAAGTTTTCTTACATTTTTTCGCAATAATAAATTTTCATCATAGGTTCAGTATTGATTTAAAGGTAGGGTGCAGCTGGTCTATGCCGCCTGGCGAGTAATCTCTCTTGTCTTTATGACGATCTAGAGGCTGGATCCCACACTACAGGTTGTTGCTTCAGTGTGATTCACTTTGCTCATCAAGATTTTTCATTAATCATTTAAAAATCATTTCATTAATCATTCTTAAACTATAAATTCATGCTTTTGATAAGGAATGAGGCATAACTGGGTTTTCTCAGGAATGGGAACTTTTAAACAGGTAAATTAATACAGGGATAAACATGGTTTTTCCTTATTTCTGGATATCAACCATTGCAGTCATCTGAGAATAATGCAACAGCTCATGGAAAGGCTAAACAGTGAAGTTCTGGTTTTGTTTTGTTTTTTTAAGCTAATTGCTGCTCAGTTAAATGGAACATATTAAGTTACCTTCAACTCGAGCCCTTAGTGTTTCTAACAGCTATTTCTTATGATGACATGATCTCACGTTACCACCTGTGTGATTTATTGTCATTTATAGTCTTGTGAATAAATGTTCTGTGCTACTGAATGAAAGGCTGGCTAATATTACCGGTTTCTTCCATGCTATTCAGTAACATTGTTAATCAGCTAACAAAAATGTGAATATTGAAGCTCACTCCACCATGGATGTTAAAATATCTCATTATTTTTGTGACCTCTTCCTTTCACCTTTAATTTATTTTTCAACTTCTTGATCTTCAGCAGTCTGACAGTTTTCATACCCAATCAGGATTTAACCAAACTGTGGCATTTACTAGCCAAAAACTAAGAAGTCTCTTTGCCAATGGAAGGACAAGTTTAGTTTCAACAGCTTTAAAATTTTCAATGTTAAGAGCAAGAAAAATCATTTTAATCACATGAAAGGAAAAACAATTTTATACATTTTAGAATCCTGTCATTTAAAGATGGGAGCAACGTTATACATAATAAGCTTACTAGTTCAAACATTTTTCATGGAAGTATATGTTGTACATATATACGTGGGTTTAGGTTGCTTGTTTCATACTGATAAAGTTCCTGGTGCAAATAATTGTTATATTTTAAACTTTTTTCGAAAGTACATTCATTGCAATACCTTCTGCAGTTACAAACTTACCTGTCCATACATTTATTCTCTTTGTGTGATCTTCAGTGTCAGTGAAAGACAGTCTGTTCATTTTGAAACTGGTCTGTTCATTTTGTTCAGCCTTTGCGGTTTGCTAGTACATCAGTTTCAGTGTAAGCGTTACAATGTCACTGTAGTTGTCCTGCTGTTATAAAAAAAATCACTGTAAATGTCTTGAAACCTGGCTAAATTGGTAAATTCTATTTTGGCTGTATTTTTTAAAATAAATTGTAACTTTCTATTATAGAAAACAATTGCAATAACGTATTACTTTGTTAGTGTTTTATATGGATTGACTTACAGACCTAAAACAGTGTATATGATTACAAAGAGTTGGTGGATCTTTCACGCTTTTATTACACAATGTAGTATTGTCAATTATATTCAGTCTCTGGGATTTGTGATAGCTGCAATATCTTGCTGTTTGCTAATCTTTGTTGCTATTAACCCTTTGTTTCCATGCTTACTACTTTCTGGCCTATGAATTTGAAAATGTAATAATTTATTGTAAAATCCAATTTACCAATTTTTTGCTTTTTAAAACACTACATAGAAATATGTATTGTAATGAACCTTGATCACAGATCTTCATGTCATATAATGCAATAATGTATATTTGGAAATGATTATTTGATTCATTATGGATCAGTTTTAGGTTAGAAGTTAAGAGTATGGTTGAACACACTTTTTTTTCTTTTGAAAGAAATACAGAATTCAGATGTTCAGGTTTAATTATCTCAGTTTTAAATATTACTGGATAAATAATGAATTTATTCATGTTTAAAATTGTGAAATTATCACATGTTTTGGTCTATTCCAGAATTGATTTCTCGATGATAATTGAAAAAGTGTAATTTTTTTTAGTCGTTGTCTTTTATTATAAATTAATGTGGCATTTGCATGAATGTGCAGATAACCCAGAACAGCATCCCAAATGAGAAATGAGCTACCATTCTTCCCATGTTTCAATTCTGAAATGTTTTTATCGTGAAGTAAATTAATTACCCACTGACACACTGCAGAGAAAATGTTTGTAAGGTGCACTGGTAAAAGATAAAGTTTGGATGATGCAATGTGTTTACGAATTATGAGAGCTGGAAATAAGCCTTTAGAGTCTCTTCCCCATCAAAACTTACTCCAGGCTCCCTCTTGCCTCTGTTTTTAAAACTTACCTTTCTCAGTACTTAGAGTCATAGAATCACAGAATGGTTTGGGTTGGAAGGGATCTTCAAAGATCATCTCGTCCAACCCCTCTGCCATGGGCAGAGACATCTTCCACTAGATCAGGTTGCTCAAAGTCCCGTCCAACCTGACCTTGAAGACGTCCAATGATGGGGCATCCACAACTTCTCTGGGCAACCTGTTCCATTGTCCCACCACCCTCATCGTATAGAATTTCTTCCTTATGTCCAATCTAAATCTACCCTTTTGCAGTTTAAAACCATTGCCCCTTGTCCTGTCACTACAGGCCCTACTAAGAAGTCTTTCTCCCCATCTTTCTTACAAGCCCCGTTATATATATTGAAGGGCTGCAATAAGGTCTTCCTGGAATCTTCTCTTCTCCAGGCTGAACAACCCCAACTCTCTCAGCCTTTCTTCATAGGAGAGGTGTTCCTTCTGACCATTTTTGTGGCACTCTGGACCCGTTCTAACCTCTACAGAGCCCTGTTCCCCAATCAGACTGCTAACCAATTACTTTCTCCTCCTCATACCAGTAACTTTCCACATCCTTATGGTCACCTCTGAAGGGAAGAGCTCTCTAGAAAAAAGTGCTCTTCTGGTGAATAGCAAAAACTTGTCTGGGAATTCTCCAACTTTGTTTCCCTGTGGCATCTGCCTTTTTCCCTCTACTCAACAAACATCCCTAGCACCCAGTCTTGCCTTTCCTCCTCATACCTCTGTATCAAATAACCTCAGAGAACACACGTACTTCATCATATGAATCCATTTCTCATGAGCCCCTCTGTTTTTCTTCATATGTGTACAAAGTCTTGCGTTAATACAGCCCTGTTCACAGCTGTGAACAGCCCTGCTCAGACACCTCAGTCTTCCTCTACCCTCTGAGCTCTCTAGTGTAAAGCCCTACCCTCACTCTGATATACAATGGCTAATACAGAGTACAATTTTCTCCCACGTGAATCCTTATCGGAAGTCAGGGTTGTGCATTTTGGCTTGGGTGCAGGAACCGAGTGTGTCCTCTGAGTCACTGCGTTGGAGATGAAAGCAAGTCATTTGGACCACTACAGTATCACCGTCTTCAAGTATCAACATCTGGATGCTTAAGGTTTTTGTGGCTGTTCATACTGGCTGAGCTAATGCATTTCCTGATTATTTTTTAGTAACTGGATCTTGTAGTAATGCTTGCTCAAATATATTTTCAAGTTAACTGTGCTTGGATTAGGGGAAGGTGTGTGGGGTGCTAGTAAGGAGAGAAGAATATTTGTGCCTTGTGTGGAGCAGGAGGGGAAAAGGGGGATAGCACAGAAGCGATGTTCTGGGGATGCTTTTAACTGAACTTCTGTGGTGGAGTTGCCTGCGAGAGCAGAGAAACTAGATGAAGCCGCTCCACCATGGGTTCTTCTGAATGAATACAGTGCATTTCACTCAGCAGAACTGTCCACTGGACATCCAGAGGACCAAACTGCCACGCTCTGAACCTCCTGGTAATATCAGCTTCCTAAACAAGAAAGCTGGTTGGCAAGAGACTTATGAGCAGCCGACCCTGTGGCTTTGGTCCTGCAGATTTCTGGTGCTCTGCAAACCTACAGTCTAATCCCTTCCAAGAAGCTGTTCATGAGGTGTCTAAGCTCCTTTACGATGACTTCAATTCTGCTTCATCTTAGAGTTTTACTAGGGAGCAAACTGAATAGCCACATACTTCGGCTAATGAAGGCTAGCTGAGGAACAACTGTAAAATGAGTTTTTCTTTCACCCTGTAACCAGTGGAATTTTGCCATTGGGAAATGGAAGATGAAGGCAGAGTTACTGCTGGAGACATAACCTGAACAGCTCCCACAAAGTGGCAGGTGTTTTCTAAAAGTGCCAGTAAATTTATTATTCTGGGGGTTTTGAGTGTTTTACTGTTGTCACAGAGGTATATACGTATTTGAATGTTTTTCAAAAATTATAAAATATGTACATTTTTTAGTAACATTACACTTTAGTTCCAGGCTATGAATTTACTTTCTAACCTTTTAAAGCAATTGAACCCAAGTGACAAAAACTTCTTCATTGTGCTTTTGGGACATAATATGGATTATAGGACTGGCTAAAAAATCCATTAGTGAGAGCATTAGAGATTGCATTGTTTAGACTAGAGGGAGAGAAACTATGGTCAGAGGCTGGACTTGAGTATTATGGGACACTGAATTGTGGAGACTTGTGTTGTGGATTGGACTTTGCTTCTGAAACTTTGCAGTTTTAGAAGGATGGGGCAGGAAGTGATAGCATTTTCACAATCTACATACTCTGGTGTTATTTGTTAGTGTCTCTTCTGTGGGATTTGTTTCTTAGTTTAATTAAGAAAAGGAATTCCAATTAATGTTGCAAATGTATGTTCCACAGTTGTGAACCATTGCAGAATAAATTTACGTGACTTTCCATACTAAGAATAGATGGAATGGCAGTGGAATAGACAAACATAACAAAAATAGTTCTTCTAAGGTAAAATGTAAATACTAAATTACTCTGTAGATCAGTTGATTTTTGCACTTACTGAGAATATATGAACTCAGGTTCTTCAAGATCAGTTGTATCACTGAATAAAGCTCTTCAAAGAAAAACTAAAATATGTAGCATTCAGTGAGACTGTTGTGTGCTATCAAAGTCAAGGGAAGTTGCATGTCATCCTTTGAGTCATTCAGGAAATGGATTTGTTTATCTTTGAAAAATATGTTCTTGTTTGTTACACTCTGAATCTGTATTAGAAAAGAAGCAACTAACTCGTGTTCAGACTTGAGAGAGGTTTTTTTAGGCCTGAAAAAAGAGTTCTGTCAGTAATTCTGTGCCATTTACTTGGACCAGAGGAGAAAAACAGGGCAGCATTAAATGTGTTTAGCGGAAGTTTTTGAGGCAGTGAGGTTCAGTGTACTAACTTTTGGGGAACAAAAGCAACATCTAACAGAGTCTTAAATTTGAAAAACTGGGAATGAAAAATTTCTTATGGGTGCATGAGTTTTACAAGTTACCTGAGTGACGAAACAGCGTTTCGATGCTGTCTCCCAAAGATGCCCAAATAAATTCTTAGGAAGATGATATACTTGCATTTGCACTCCACTGTATTTGACCGTGACATTTGCACCGAGTTCAGGGATAATTTTGAACACAGTACTAAGATTCTTTTTTTACGCTCAGTGACCAAACACATTAACAAAAGCAGTTTAAGTAGATGTGATGGAACTTGAGCAGTTATGAGCTAATGAAACTCTCAGTGGAGATCTCAATTGACCCAATTAATGGAGAAAAACAGTACAAAGAACAATCAAAATGTCATTCAAGGACGCTGTAAAATGTTTCTGCTACTAAGAATGTATTTCCACAAAATCTTCTGTAGGATCAAAGTCACATAAGAAGTTGATCCTTTCTTCCAGCTTTGTGTCACAATGCCCTGTCCTCCACAGTGGTCTCAGTCTAAGAACCATGGTGCCACGTGGATCAGTGAAGTGATCCAGATCATTTTAACCCTTGGGAAAAAAAAACACAACCAATGTTATTTCACTGGCAGCAGAGAAAATGCTCATGGAATTATACTCTCAGTCAATGAAAATGATCCCAGTTCCATGAATCAGGAATAGGCTTAGAAATTGGTTCAAGAGTTGAACCTATCCAATGCTTCAAAAGTTGGTTGACCTAATTTAAACTACATTTCTTTCATATTTTACACTCACCATCAGTAGTTTATATCAAAATAATGGTTTCCATGTATGAAGTTACAGACAACAAAACGAGTGAATTCTGACTGTAAATGTTCCTGTTTTTCTGCCTGCTAATGTACAATTATCTGAGTGTATTTTAATATATTTAATAAATTTTCTAAGAGTTTTGATTGTGAAAATGCAAATACCCTGCCACAAGTGTACTGAAGACTGAGACTTACCATGAAACAGATGCTGTGGTTAGAGGACAGAGCACTGAATCAGCAGGGCCTGTGTTTTGTGTTTGAACACAAATCACTTGTGTTCAAATTAAAAAAAATTGAATGGGAAACTTAGACTGCTAGACTTTACGTTGAAATGGGTATTATATTTCCACACTGTGAACTTGGCTGACAGACCTTTTTCCCAGTCTCATTTTCCTTTCAGGTTTAACACTACCTACTTCATTTTTCCCTTCGACTCCTGCTTTGCCCCTTCCTAAATCCCCAGTTCCGACAGTGGCAGCGCCCAGCAGCTTGGCCTCTCCATGCTGACTGACAGCCGGGCTCTGTTGATTCGCCAGTGCTGGTTGCAGCACTGATGATGTGTTTACCAGGTGCTTTTCCAAGTCCTCCCTGCTCTGACAAGGTACCGGGAATCTATTTTTGGCTGGCCTGTGAAGCTCTAGCCTTGTGAAGGTCAGTGAAGTAGTTTCTGCACCTTGCCAGACCAGCCTTGCAGCGACAGCAGTGAAGTACTCCCAATGTCCATAGCAGGGCGATCAAAAATACTTCTTCCTGCTGGTGCAGAACCAGGAGAAGGCAGTGGGACAAGACGGAGATGGCAGGGTGGAGAGGTGGATGAGCCAAGAGATACACGTTCCTTAATGGACTCCCAGAGTTGGGAAAAGCCAGGGAGAGGCAAGACTGTTAAGCTCTTCTCTGATGTCCAGTTTTGGCAGGGATAGAGTTATATAGAGTACATACCTGTACAGACCAATATCTCGGCTATTAGGAGTCAGCGTTCTTTTGCTCAAGAGAGACAATATAAAGGGTACACACCACGGGGCACCCTATGGTTTTACCTG
>NW_008824473.1:2989719-2991114 GCF_000699105.1 Pygoscelis adeliae
GCCAAGGACTTTCTAGTTTTCCATGCTCTACCGACTGAGAAGGCTGCAGGTGCACAAGAAGCTGGGAGGGGGCACAGCCAAAATGGCCAAAGGGACATTCCATACCATGTGACGTAATGCTCAGTACATAAACGGGGGGAAGCTGGCTGGGGGGGCCGCTGCTCAGGGACTGGCTGGGGATCGGTCGGCGGGTGGTGAGCAGTTGCATCGTGCATCACTTGCTTTGTGTATTATTATTATTATTGCTATTATTTTATTTCAATTATTAAACTGTTCGTATCTCAACCCATGAGTTTTTTCTCACTTCCACTCTTCCAATTCTCTCCCCCATCCTACCAGGGGGGGAGGGAGGGGGAGGAGTGAGCAAGCGGCTGTGTGGTACTCAGTTGCCGACTGAGGTTAAACCACGACATCTGACCATCACCCACAGTCTGCATGGGGTGAGATGTCACCTCCCCTATCCTAATTTTTGATCTAGGCAATCCTGGACTCCTCACTGCCAGTCTTGGTAACTCTTTTCTCCACCCACAGTCTGCATGGGGTGAGATGTCACCTCCCCTATCCTAATTTTTGATCTAGGCAATCCTGGACTCCTCACTGCCAGTCTTGGTAACTCTTTTCTCATCACAGATCTTGTGACGTGTGTGAAATAAGGGATAGACAGTAGACGTTTCTATTAAAAAGGGTTTTTTTTCCTTATCCTGAAGTTCTTTGTCTCTTGCTGATCTTCACACGTGAGCAGTAGGAAATGCTCTTTTTACAGATCTAGACTATGCAGATTGGAAGCCCAAACCCCTGTATCTTCATCAGAAACCTTAACAAAGGTTCTTCTTCAGCAACCTTAACAAAGGCCAGAAGAAGGATCCCACTAACGGATATGTTTCTGATTAGTTGTTCTGTTATCACAAACAAAGCAAACCACATACTAGCTGTACTGGGAGAAGCGTGGCTTGCCAGTCCACGGAAATTATCATCTCTTTGGCTGGTGAGGCAGCACCTGGGATACCAGGGTCCTGTTCAAGGAGGATGTTGAGATCCTGCTCCAGCAGAAGGTTGTTGTAATGGTCAACAGCCACGGATATGTGCATTCGTGAAGATGAGTTTTGAGGGAGTTCTGCACCTATAGCCTGGTGAAGAGGTGGTCAGGGGCATCCAATTGCAGCCTACAACTGTTTGCAGGAGAGTTAACCAGGACGACAGAGCCACATTCCTCATCAGAGCAGATCACGGAGCAGGAGGGGAAGCCTGAAGAGCTGCTTGTGAGGCAGTATGAGTAACGTACTCGGCAGCTGGGCAGGGCAGCACCGGGCTGCCCAGAGGGCAGTAAATATCCCTCCTTGCCCATTCTCAGGGGCAGGCCAGGGAGAGCCACAGCGGGCTTGCTCCAAGCCGGAC
>NW_008824473.1:2991694-3009073 GCF_000699105.1 Pygoscelis adeliae
GGTGTGCGGTGCCGGGCCAGGCCTCAGGAGGAGGCCGCTCCGTGCAGGCCTCCGTGCGCTGCCCCGAGGGGCGATGTGCTGGGGCGGTACGGCTCCCCCCCCTGAGTCCCAGTCGGCAGCGGATGCTGTGGTCAGAGCGTTCCCCAGGCAGGCTCCGGCGGTTGTTTTCTCTTCTTTAGGTATTTTAGTGGGTTTCTCGATGCTGAGCTGTCAGTATTGCCCAGGCAGGTTTTCCCGGTATCCAGCCTCAGTCCTTCTTAGTCCTGTTGCCACAGCCGTGTCCGCCGTGGTGATGCTCCGCTCTGCTGCAGCCACCTCCTGTGCTTCTGTGGACCACCATCGTGCTGGCCCGCCGGCTGTTTGCTCTGGATCACCTCAGGCTGGTGACGGCTTTCTTGAACTGTCTGGTGTGCAAATCTGAGAGCCATGCTTCTGCTGAAATCCTGTGGTGTAAAGCTGAGAATTAATTCATCTGCCTTACCGGCTGTAATTGTTTAACACTTCAAACCGTACGTCAGCCTCTTTGGCAACGGGTTGTCACCGTTGACCTGTGCTCAGCTTTGGATGCCCTCTAGCCCCAGTGACATTTTCTGCAGAACTAGTCGCAGCCTGTGTTTCCAGTCGTGTCTGTGTACTTTGTTCTCCAAGCACAGAACCTTGCACTCGTCCACATTAAACTTTCTCCTGTTTTTTTTCCCCATTCACATCTCATTTCTACCTTGTGAAAAGTATTTTGAATTGTGATACAGCGTGCTTGAAGCTCCTCCCAAATAGGAGGAGCTGCAGGCTTACTAAGGTACTCTTTTTCATTCAGATCCTTAATGAAAGGTAGGATGGAAGTCTGAATTGTACATGATCCAAATTCGGCAGTGTCAGTAACCTGTGTTATCTTTGTAGCTGGTCTTGGAAAAGTAATAGAACATTTCTTCAGGGTGCAGTGAATGTTGTAGGCCTGATCTCGTAGCCAAAAAGCCTTTTTTTAATCAATAGCGGGAAGTCGGGAGTATGGGATAGGGAGGATTCACAAAGGTAAAGTTCCCTGCTATATGTCAAGGGCTTTCTTACACTAGAATAAACAAGCCGAGCTTTCTGAGCCTTCTTGAAGACTTTTTTTTCCAGTCATCATAATAGCCCTTTTTCTGTTATTTCTTGTAGTTTAAATTGATCTGTTTTGAACAGTTAAACGTAACATTTTACACAGTTGCTGATCAGGCCTCATCAGTGTTTTCATACAGTGGCTTGAGAGCTTGCTTTATTCACTGAAGACAGCTCAGTTCACCTGGTACATCCTAGGATCAGCTTGTCTTTTTTTCCCCATGTGTCACTTAATTGGCAGCTCATTATTGCCTTGTGACATCTAGATGTTTTCCTTGTGATTACACAGGCAGTGCTTCAGATCTTATTAGTCTCCAGGTGGATCACCTTGTGTGTTGTGGTTTAACCCGGCAGGCAGCTAAACACCACACAGCCGTTCGCTCACTCCCCCCCTCCAGTGGAATGGGGGAGAGGAAAAAAAAAAAAAGTAAAATTCATGGATTGAGGTGAAGACAGTTTAATAGGACAGAAAAGGAAGGCAAAAATAATAATGATAAAAGAATATATGAAATAAGTGATGCACAATGCAATTGGTCACCACCTGCTGACTGATGCCCAGCCAGTTCCCGAGCAGCGGTCCCCACCCCCTGGCTAACTCCCCCCAGTTTATATACTGAGCATGATGTCATATGGTATGGAATATCCCTTTGGCCAATTTGGGTCAGCTGTCCTGGCTGTGCCCCCTCCCAGCTTCTTGCTGGCAGGGCATGAGAAGCTGAAAAGTCCTTGACTAGTGTAAGCACTACTCAGCAACAACTAAAACATCGGTGTGTTATCAACATTGTTCTCCTCCTAAATCCAAAACACAGCACTGTACCAGCTACTAGGAAGGAAATTAACTCTATGTGCTATGACCTTCATACCATTGAATTTCATTCTGGTGGTATCACTCCAGCCCTGAAAACAGTACAGAACTTCAACATTCTTTGTGGAATGTCACTAGTGAGCTCTGTATTTCTTTCCGCTGAGCATGTTGTCTTCTTCCTGTCAGTCAAATGTATTGCTCATTTTACAATTATTATACATTTTAAATTATTTTCTCATTTGTTTTGTGGCACAATATTGTATGCTTTTCTGAAGTCAGCTCGACTTTTGGGAGGTCTCAACTTTGTATTCCTACTAGCTGTGGTGACAGGCGGCTTCTGGCTTTTCTGTTTCCACTGTAGAAAGCAGGTCAGATAGACCTTCCTCTTGCACAACTTTTTAGAGGGAAATTTCAAGCTGTTAAGCAGTATAAGTCAAGACAATATATGATTTCCCTGGCTAGTATTTTACTATTATTTTCTGTCATCCCCCTCAAGTTGTCTTCTCCACTTTGTTTCCCTTCTCAGGCTGTAGCTATTATGCTGGCAGTTCTCAAGAAGAAATGGAGCTGGGGAAATAAAAGTGTAGAAGAGTTTGAGTATTAGGTTTCACCAGAGTGCCTCTTCCTAAGCACATCTTAATGAATGTCTTGTCAGGGAGCTTTTGTGAGTCAAAGATCACAGGCTGTGTGGACACCTTTCTACCACGCAGAAAAAGGGAGCAGGCAAGACTGGAGGCAGTGCTCTTTTTTTTCTTTCAGAAGACTGAAGTTAGAAGAGAGGTGTGCTAGGTGGAGAATCACACCTGATCCTCATAACTGTACCAACCACAAACATAGCTGCTGCCTCCCCTTCACCTTTCAAGCCATTGAATCTTCTGTTCCAGCTCAAGGAACAGACTTGGCGCTTACAGGAGGAGTAATCAAGGTGTATCTTTCTTGCAACAATTGATGTGTTTGAGAAGTAATTACGGGTAACTTCGAAAAACGATTTACCCAAGTCAGGAGACTCTTTCTCTGCAAGGGTTTTATTCTGAATTTCCCTGCTTTTCTCTATATGTTTCCCACTAAGGCAGCTGGAACATGTTTTATGCAGTAGAAGTCAAATTATTAAAAGCCTGTGCCTGGAAACATTCTCCTTACTCAAAACTCAGCGAAATTGGCTGGAAAATGTCTTCTGGAAGCCATAAATACCTCTTAGTGTTTGATACCAGTATTCAGGGCATGTAGTCAGGACAAGGGCATAAGAACCCTTACAAGAACGGGAGGGGACGAAGGAAGGGAGAGCAGCAGTGAAATGGCTCTTCTTTTCTGAAGCTGGGAGCTCAGGATTGGATAGCTGAGCCAGAGATCTTTGAGTGTTTCTTTGACAGAGGAGAGCTGTGTCAGAGAATCTTTCTGCCTGGGACCACAGAGGTTTAAAATGAGTACTTGGTGGAGTGATTATCGCTTTCGTGCACCCTGGGAGAAAAGACAACAAAAAAACCCTTTATCTGTGGGTTATATAGTTAAACTCCCAACTAAGGAAGCGTGCATTTGCACATCCCTTCTGTCACTTGGGACTGAGTTGAGAGTGTGTATAATACTACAAACAACTAAAACCTTTGAGAGTAAACTTTTCCTTATGTAATTCTGCCTGGGATAAATGTCAGTAAAAAGGAAAGCAAAGGTGCAGATCTAGGGGGCAAAGAGCACTTCAGTAATTTTAAGGTTTTGTCAATAGAATGTAAATCACAGGTTCAGTTTAATTATTGATATGTACAGCACTGTTAAAATATGTTCTGTATAAAGAGTTGAAACTGGTATATACCTTACCTGGGTCAGTGTAAGTCTCCCAGAGTGGCAGGGTAAATGCTTGCATCTTTCACAGTTACACAAAAGCTAGAAAGTAACAATTGCAATTTAGGGTTTAGCATGCATTTCCTTGGCAAGCAGGTACAATGGTTCAAAATATTACTGTTCCACTCCTGGAGGTTAGTGCCCACACAGACATGTGAGATCTCTTAAGCTGCTTCAGTGCTGACCACTGTCCCTGGCAATTCAAGCTGAAATGGTAGTAACAAATAGTTGAGAAGGATGGTAACATCTTTAACTAAGTGAATTAAGATGTGTCTCAGGGACTCCCTTCCACAGTATTTAAAGTTTTGTGGGTGTCAAATTGTGCTATATTGCAGAGTTGCTTTATCTTCCACTATAAAGAGCTTTTAAATAAATAATAGCCCCCCAAAGCCTTTTTGTATGACTTTTATTATCCTGTCAGTGGGGCACACAGTAAAGGCACGCTGACATTAGTTGCAGGAATTGGTGGTTATGGTTTGCAGTCCTTAAGCTTGAACAGTTTTTTGAATAGCTTTACATATATGTGTGTTTAAGAGTTTTCATTACAGATTTTTACCAACCCCTAAGAAACCTCTATCACAACTTCATTCTAAGATGATGTCAGTTGAAACTGTTGTTTTGGGAATTCACAGGGTCAATGATTTGAAGACTGGTACGCTGATAGGAATTGACAAATATGGAAACAAATACTATGAAGACAAAAGAAACTTCTTTGGTATGTGTGCTAACGTGAACACCTCCCAGCTGACTGTCCAACTTTGTATAGCTTGTGTAGTTTCTGCTAGTGAAATAGAACTTGTTGCCTGCCAGACTTCCTCGCACTTGACTTGTGTGAGTCTTAGAGAGGGGGGGCTCATAGAAATGCTTTGACATCTTCTGTCTCTCTACTGCTTCCCTCAATTCGTTTGCAAAATGGTCAATCTGAAATAATAAATATCGATAAATATAAGCCAGTCAGCTGCTCTCCATGTAGGTATGCCTATATGATGATGTGATTGAGAGCTGAATTTGGTCCTTGACCTAAAAGCTGATAGCTTAACAGGTGGGGGAAGAAAGAGAACTGCCTTTAAAACTGCCTCACAGCTGTACTTATATGATCACTTTGGGACAAAGAAACACAGGTTAGCTTAAAATTCCTGTTACCTTAAGTAATGGAATTTTAAATAATGTTTGTAGAGTACTTAAAAAGGTAGTACCTAAAACAATGAAGGTGACACGTGAGCAATTAATATGCTGGTTAGGCCAAGCTCTGCCTACTGTAGGTTAACTTGTAGGGTACCTGGGGAAAGCAGTTGCTGGTAAACGTTGCTTGGTAGTTTTATATGGCTGAAACTTAGTTTAATCTTAGGTTGCTATTGGCAATGTCCTTCTGGAAAAGACTCCTCCTAACGAGGGAAAAAAATCCCCAAACCTGTTTCTCTGCCTGAAAATTTTCTAAGTTCCTATTCCCCGTTACTTATACAATAGCTAAAACTTGCTTCCTTGTGAGAGCGTTAGATTCAGCCATATAAAAATATATATTTTTTATATATATATATAAAAAATAATAAAAAATGGTGGAAATACAGAAGACTTAGAAAATAAAAGCTGTACTGACTTTGAAGTAAGTGCCCATAATGGTAGATACTTTTAGTCAAAATTCTTTTCCTTGTGTCTTCATGAATTCTCTCCTTTATATGAAAATAATTTATTTTTTTGAGCTAATACAATATTTCTGTTTGTTTACTTAAGGTCGACACAGATGGGTCATCTATACTAATGAAATGAATGGCAAAAATACGTTTTGGGAAGTTGATGGAAGTATGGTGCCCCCTGAATGGTAAACCATTTAGCTTAATAATGTGGACAGGTACCAATTGTGTAATTGCCTGTATATTTTCTTATATTACAAAGCAGAAGATTAAAAAAAAACCAAACAATTTTATGGTAATAAAGTTTTCTTGGATGCAGCTGTCTTATATATGACCAGAAGATTTCAGACTGGTTACTTTTAATTTTGAACTGCATTCATAATGTTATATGTTCTATTGCTCACTGTCCTGACAGTCACAGTCACTGCTTCTTGGAATGAGAAAAGCATTTTGCCAGCCAGATTGAGCAGGTCAAGCCAGTCTTCCAATTTTCCTTATTAGTTGTGATTTCATCGTAATGGTTTAGCAAAGCCTACAATAGCATTGAGCAGCCAGAGGTAGAAAAAATATTTTTATTATCCATTCTAGACAAGAACCTGAAGAACGTAAGGCAATGATGGAACAACATTCCTTAATCCACAGCCATTAACAGCACAATTGTTTCAATTGATATACATTGATATTCTACAAGATGATGAACAGCAAAGGACCAGGATGCTCTGTGTGTTGACTGCTCCTTGACTATAATTTTTCTTAAGGTTTTACTTTCTGTCCATGCATTTCAGTAATAATTCTATACAACCTTGAGTTCCAGAAGGTCTCTGGCCACACAGCTGTTAATACTCTTTTTGTCTTCCTAAAGGACTCAGGAAAAACACACACCAAATAAAGTAACAGTGTATGCTAGCAAAAGCAATCTCTACTTCATTCTTGAGGAATATGAATAGCACTTCAGCCACAAAGCAATGAAAGGTGATATGAAGTAAGAGGTGCTGGGGTAGACTGAGCATTGGTGAACACTGGTTTTTATTATTCCTGTGATAGAAGTTCTGTGCCGAGGCTGAGATTGATTATCCAAACTCCTAAATTGTGGCTCTCATTAGAACATTTGAGAAATGCGTGGGTAGACTGTCTAGGTAGTCAATTTTGTTTCAACTTCTCTCAGCCTTAAAATTATGTTTGATGTAGTTAATGCTTTTTTACGTCTTCTCCAGTAAGAGCTTAATGGCATTGTTTTTTAGAAGTGACATGAGAATCTCCGAAACTAGCATGTTCATGTTCCTTGTTATCTGCATAATAACTGTTGTTTGGTTCTAGTTTTTATCCTTTCACTATTAGAATATGCTGGTTTTCAAGATTTTCCTTATTTTGAGGCACGGGTTTTGTTGTTGTTTTTCTTTGCTTGTGCTTATGTGTTGTTTATTGTGTCCTTACAAACCTCGATAAAGGGTTTCTTCCTGAGTATCAAAGGGATGTTTCTAGGATTAAGTAGCTTGTTTAGATCCCATAAATTAGTGAGGTAGAAAAACTTGTTTTCCTATCAACGTTTCATTATTTTCAAGACTGGTCAGTGCAATGGGGCACGAAAGGGTAAACAGTCCCGTGGTCTAAGGTATTTTTGTCAGGAAACTTAGTTGTGCAGTACTGTTCAGTTTTTTCTTTTTTTTTTTAATTGCTGATAAATTTGTATGTCCCATGGCAACCTTAGATGTTTATTCTTATGTAGGAATCCTAGCTTCATGACACATCTACATCACTGACCTGTAATTCAGTACTGTTTAGATACATCTTTAAAAATAGAAATATTTTGACTGGGAATAAATGTCTTGTAAGACTGTATTTTATTTTTTTCATCTGATTGGTATACTGTCTTAAATTTTTAACATGGCATAGACTTCTGAATTGAGACTGTTAATATATTGTACAAATTGCTGTCAGTGTAACACTGGGGTTGTGCAACTACGCAGGAAATGAGTGGTTTTTTTGGACCCAGAAATTTGTTGGAAATAAATTAGATTGTGTGAAATTACTTCTGTGAACAAAGAGATTAATTTGGTCCATAGTATAGTAGTATCTGTCCTGTCAGTTGTAAAAAATGTTTATTTCTTAAAGCACTAGCCTTCCCTTCAACAGATGGAAAGGTGAGACAGGTTTGCTGTCCTTGGGTCAACTGGGAAGTATATAAAGTACTATTGTAACAGCTGGGTTGTGATCTGAATACTTCTTCTAAACACTGATTTTTGACTGGGGGTTTTAGTTAATTCAGCTCAGTAGAGCATTTTGTGGGTATGTTGTTGCACCCTCTGCAGGTGGAAGCAGGTTTTACTGCACTGTTTATGCTGGTGTTACTTTCAGAAAATATTTTGCAACTGTCATGCCTAAAGATGACAGTTTTAACAAAATCGAGGTTTAAGACCAGGGCTAACCTAGAGATTTCAGATTTTCCTTTTTTAAATAGTAATGCTAACTAGTTTGTAATGATTTTGTAGTACTCTTTTAAAAATCCTACTGTATGTAGGATTACACTACTGATTATCGTACCGATTACACTATTTTCTTGGGAAGTATAGAGAACACTAGCAGATGTGCAGGAAAAGCACTTTCTTCCTTTCTTTTTTTTCAGTATAAGTCATACTACAGGTTTCTGGTTTGTGTTTTCTCCATGTTTCTGGTTGTTGAATATACTGTGCATCTTAAAGTATAATTTTGTGGTCAGTCATTTGCCTTCAGGACTGTGGAATATGAATGCTTGGATTGTTGAAATACAATCAGGTGGACCTCATCATGCATGATGAATTGGAAAAAAGCATTTTGGTATATTGAAAAGTTCTGAAAAGAACTGTCTGGAAAAAATAAAATGAGAATTCATTTAGCTACCCTTTACCTCCTGTCAGATACTGGAGAAAAGGAAAAAGCAGCAAGAAAAAACATCTCATATGTAGTAACATATTGTAATACCGTTTTAGGAACTACTGAATATTTTCAGTATTCTGAAATAATTGATGTAATGTCTTTTGACAATAGATGTACTGAAATCACAGTCTGAAGGAAATGAAAAGAGTTGTTTTGACATATGTCTGCTATACAGGGAATTGAGACTGTTGCTTTTTTAAAACATTGCCATACCAGAATATGTAGGCTTGTGGTTTATTCTGATTTAGTTGTATTATTTAACCTCTTTGTCACTCTGGGCTTTCTTTTCGATAAGAAGTTGTTGGTATCTACTTTGTTGGAGACAAGTTAATTAGATTTTTTTTTTTTTTTAAATTCCCTCAATACTTGCATTGGGAATGATTAGTGTTAATCTTCTTGTAATGCTATACAAGATATTGGGCAATACCAGAATACTTGTTTCATTTCCTACTGTTCAGAGCATGTTGTTTGCAGGAACTTGGTACTTCCGTTTGTGAACACTGATCGGGTGTGCTCTGTGAACATACAAACAATAAAAGTTAAATCTGTTTATACCAATGCCTGTATGCACTCTAATTAGTGCTTTCATAGATGTCTCTACTACCAAATTGCTCTAGTCATTGGGCTGTGTGGTGAGCTTATTTCCATTCTACTGTTACGTTAGAAGGCCCAGTATTGCCTTTTGTTCCTCATTCATTTATCTCCCAACCTGAAAATACTACAGTTAGCAAATCACCCCCAGGAGTCCCAGGTGGGACCATTTTATACAACTGGCATATGCTGCTTCATGCATGTGCTCACATTGAGGTGTAGTCACAACTTGTGTACAGGTGAAAACTTGTCGAGCAAAACTTTTTTCTGTTTTCTCAGAAATAATCAAAAACCAAGCAGGAAGATGATATGGATAAATGACTTTCAGGTTTAATATTTTATCCTTTTGTCTCTGTAGAAAAGCTTTTGAACGGTTTCAGGGAAGAAAATCTTAGCGTTAAGATTAAGAAGAACCTGCGACTCCTTGGGAATCCCTGAACAGCTTTTGAGTACTAGTTAGGGTACCAAAAGTATTTTCACAGGCAAAGAATTTTCATAGTTAAAAACTAGCTATCTTGAATGTGTACTTCTTGATAATAATGCAGTTTGCTCTCTTCCTAGGGCAAGGGCCATAGGGGTTATAGTTCTCTCCATCCACCCTCCCACCTGCCCTGGTAGAAGCAGTCTTGGATCACAGGCAAGCTGAAGCCTAGGTGAAATGTTCTGGGCAGGTTTGTTAGTAAGGAAGTGTGCTTAAAGCAGTGTTAGCTTTTTTCCCCCTTAATAAAAGGCTGCACAGAGAAGTGAAATATTAGGGGTGTAAGATATAGCTAGATGAATCAAAGAGCTCAGTGCTGCTTTTTTCATGAACGTTATTACCAGCTGCAGATTATCTGCACTCTTTAAGTTTGGCAACATGGCAAGTTGCATTGTCTCACTTCGTGGTCACAAGAGGAAAAGGAGTGAAATCATATGGCTGGGTGTAGAGACGGAGGGCAGGACCCTGCTTTTCTGGCACCAGCAGCCTCTTACTTTACGGTGTGCAGGAGGAGAGCAACTAGCAGTGCTGCAGGATGATGTGGGTTTTATGGTGATGGCAGGTTGAGTAAGTCCACATTATACCACTGGGAAAGAAGTGTGCCTTCCTGAGAAGTAGAAAGAATTACTGCCTGCACTCATGCAAAGTGACTCTTCTTTTCTGCTTATTACCAGGAAGACTTATATAGGGTATAGCGCTTGACCAGTGGAAGAAGCCTAGGGAAAAGCAGCAGGAACAATCAGACCTCTGAAGACAGTTGGAAAGATTTGGGGTTGCTTAAAAAGGAGAGGAGATGACCATGGGTATAATCTTGAAGCATTTAATCTCTTGAGGAAGAAAAAGGCATAGTCCGTCTTTCACAGATAGATGCGTGGAATAGGAAGCAGTAGGTTTAAATTAGAGAAGAAGTGATGAAGATTAGACATTCCTATCCTTACCACTAAAAATTTCTACTCATCTTCACTGGTATAACTTGGTTTGGGAAGATGAGCAAGCCAGTATTACAGCAATTCTGTAACAATTTAAGCAGTTGTCTGCTGGGAGTGATGTGGATGTAGCTGACTCTTCCTTGGGTCTGAAGCAATGTAAAGAAATGTGCTATTCTCCTGTAAAACTGCTGCTTTTCAGGTCTGCCTGCGAGGGAAAACAAAACAAACATTGAACTGAAAAGGAATGGGGGAGTAAAATTTCCGTCCTTTCAGTAGCTTCACAATAAATTTGAGATTTTTATAACTAGAATAAATGCTGATGTGGTGTTTTCAGGTAAATGGGATGCTGTCTCATTACTATACAATGGTATCTCATAGTAGCTTGCATGAGAAATCGAAGTTATGTCCCATTTGTACACAAATAAAAACATGTTTCTTGTCCCTTTTCCCTTCTCTTCCCATACATAGACCTGGAATAATAAGTGAAGAATATCTTTAAAATAAAAAAAGCTACTTTTTATGCTAGTCAAAGTTAAATACCTGATTTTTCCTTCACTTAAAGTACCAGGGAAAGCACTGAAATACTTTTTGCCCTTTGACCATAACACACATCTTCACTTCTCTTTTGTCTTATTGCAACACAGTTAACTTGTTGAAAAAACTGGATGCTAGCAAGTTGGCAAACGTCCTGAACTTACGTAGAAGGTGCCTGAACCTTGCAGATGCACATATGGTAGTAGCTACGGAGTTTGTGTAGCATCGGTTCTTGTTTGACAGCTTGTACATCATATAATTGGCTCTGGTCCCTTGTAGCTTCAGTTTGAAATCTCCTTGCTTTTAAATATTTGTCTGACTTGGGAGAAAATTCTACATAGTCTTGAGGGCAGCTGAAGATACTTTGAGGTGTCTTTCATCTGTTTACCCAAGGAGAAGTCCAGAGGCTTTGCTAGCCCCAGTCTGCTTGGTAGTGACTCTGCTCTGTGATTTAGGAAGCTGCTTCAGCCTCTTCAGAGCTTCTGCTGTCCTCCTGGTTTCCATTGCTCTGTGCAAGTTGTCTGCTTCTTTGTAGGTTTTAAGACATTAATTGCTTTTGAATCCTGTTTTTCCATGCCTGGATTTATAGGCAGAGTTTGTATAGAAATCCGGCCATCTGCAAGATGTCCAATCTCATTATTCATGCTGTTCAATCCAGTGCAGGAAAAGCTTTTCTTGAGCATCTGGGAGTAGAGTCTATGAGACGTCAGGGCTTCAAAGGGCTCTTTGAGGGAGGCTGTCAAGGGGAAAGTCTTCCCAAAATAAAGTTTTCAGTTTTTACATATTTTGCATAAGTGGAGAGTGGGAGCTTTTGTTTGAGAGAACAGACTCTTTGCAAATCAAAATGCTTTTATAGGTCACCCGTTAGGCTTCTGAGGGGAATCTGTTGTGACCAGGCTTAAGCCCTGAAACTCTTAAATATAAGCATACTTAATAATGGATGGAGTTCTAAACAAACTTGTGAAATCTCTTCAGGCATTTCAGTACCTGTGACTGTACTGAATTGTCTTGTAGGTGAGCAATTATTTTTCTACTTTCCAGTGAGAAAAGGGAGTTTAAGGAGTGTTTTTGCTGATCTATTTAAATTTGAGCCCAATTTTGTACTGATATTTTTTAATTTCAGAAAATCCAGAAAGCCAATATAGAAATGCTTTAATTACTCCAAAATACTGTATTTTAAAAGACTTCATGGATTTAGTCTTAGAAAAGCTGCAAAAGAGTAGTTTAAATGACAGAATAAAACTATTCTGTTTTCTGTCTCCCGAGTTAAATGAGTAATTAAGTCAATATTGTGATGAGTTTTCTGACGTTTCAAGGAGTGAGTGTATGATGTAAGTACACTCATAACAAAAGAGGTGCCAGGCATCATGCAAGCTTGAAATCTAGTTGATTTTAACTGAGCTTTAATACAGTTCTTGTGCTCCACCTGCTCCAGCCTGTCTTTCAGGGCCTTTGTAACTGCATTTCTGCCCAAGAAGACAATTTTCTGTTTGTCCTGTTGGTGTGCACAACCCTCAGGGGAGCGTGAGGACGGTGAGGCATGGCAACAGGTGCATAAATAGGGTTTTGTTTGCGGGATCCCTGTCCACTATTATCAGAAGCGTCGCCAGGTGAAGGTGTGTGAGTTTAAGTTGCCTCTATATGTTATGGTAAGCAGTTTTGAAAAGCTGAGGCTCCTCTGGAGTGATACTATGAAGCATTTTGAAATGCAGTACTTAAGTCAGTATTGGCAGAATGTATATGGATACATGGACTGTTCTTTTCCCCTTCCTCCCATGCCACAAACTGTGTGTTTCTTTGTGTTTGCAATGGAGAGCCGGCTTGTTGGATATGAGCATACGATCCCACCTCAGTCAAGTTAGCTGTTTTACAGCGTTTCTGCCAACTTTGATGCTAGCCGTCATAGGACGTGATATCTCAGGTGGTGTAAAGCACACTAGTGCACAAAATTCTTCTAACCGGTGTGAATTGGGAGAGGGAGTTCACCTAAGGTCAGAGCTTTGTGTGATGTGGCCAGGGCATTTCAGAGGCTGGTAATATCAGGTTTAAAGTTGAGCAAGGCTTGATCCTGTATCCTCAGACCACATCGTGATTAGTAGTGCTATGGGGCCGCCTTCTTCCAGACAGAAATCATTACCCAAAATCTTCTTTTTTAATAGAAGTAGTGGGAAATGTGTACTTCAAATGCTACCAGATTTACAAAGGAGAGTGGGGGAAGGAAGAGAGGGATCCCCTTCCCATTCCTGTTGCATTGGGTCACTTCATCTGAACGTGCGTATAACTTTCAAACTCCTAAGTGGATGATTTTTCCCATAGGAGGCCATTCTTTACCTCTAAACAAGGTTTTTCTTCTTACTTTTAAAGGATCTTACGGTTCCGTGCAGTTTTGTATTCAAGCCAGTTTCCTGGCAGTCTGTAGTCCTACAACGTGTGGCTTTCATTTGGGGTTTTTGTTTGTTTTTTACTTATAGAAAATGAACATGTGGCTGACATTTTTTTTGAAGTGAGATTTTGTACTAAAGTTATATGCAAAGTTGTGAGTTTTTCTGAAATAAATGTCTAGAAGCTATTTGACTGAAAAGATAATCAACCTTCTGTAGAGCTCTTCAGATTTAGAATATACTTGTCAGTCTATTTCTCACTACTTGTATTGTGGTTTTGTTTTGCTCTATCACTGAAGCATGCCGGCTTAGTTGCTAAAAGCTGAAGATGCAATTTTTAGGCTTTCTAATAACAACTGGAATAGAAGACTTCGTATTTTTAGGTCAAGTCTTTGGCAAAAGCTGATTAGCAGAAGCCTCTTTAATTCTACCTCAGTAAAAAATACATAAGCTTGCAAAAAAAGTCATAACCTCACTTCTGTTGTAACTGTGCATACAGTATGAAGCACATGTAAATTGGCAGATAATTAAAACATTATTCAGGTTTGAAAGTTGCTTTGGGCACTGAAATAGAAATGGGATGAAATCAATTCAGTTGATCCCTGCTGTAGTGTTTCAGTACATTCAGTAAATCGTTATGGATGATACTTTGCTTGATCTTTAATGTTGTTTGCACAGGGGAGGATTGACATTTAGTTCATAGGTAAAGGATAATCACTATAATCACTTGGTAATTACCCCATTACAGATTGGTATTAATAATTTTATTGTGCATTCAGTAAACGTTTATGTGATTGTTTTAGGTGAACCTGCATCATTAATCCATATCCCAAGTGGTAGCCTCATGAATGCTTTGCAGATGGTATTGAAATTGTTGTGCAGCGTAGTCTTCTGGCAATTAAAAAACAAACAAAACAAAACCCAAAACCCAACAAAAAAAACCCAGACAACAAACCAAAACCTTGTGGTTTTGTCAATTGTAGTGCCTGCCTTGGCCTGGCTGGCTGGTTAAGGCCATACAAACACATTACAATGAAATATTCTCTGCCCCAGTACTAAGCGTTCAAAGGAACAGGAAATTCAAACTCAGGTGTGCTTTCAGTTGCTTGGAAGCAGAACTGTTATTTATCAGTTATGTTTGTGTAATGACTTTAAATCAGTGTCCTGTAGTCTCATTCGAAATCATACTGGATTAAAATTATTTTTCCCCGCTCTCAAAATAAGTACTTAGTGTCTCTTCAGAGGAGAACCCTTGGGAGTCAGGAGGAAGGCTTGTTACAGATCATGTAATGTTCTCTAATAACAGTGTGTCTTTTTCCTCTTAAGGCATCGCTGGCTTCACTCAATGACGGATGACCCTCCAACTACTCATCCACCAGTTGCTCGTAAATTTATCTGGGAGAACCATAAATTCAATCTGAGTGGTACTCCTGGACAGTACGTACCTTACTCTACTACTCGCAAGAAGATACAAGAGTGGATCCCACCTACAACAGCTAGCAAATAACAACACAAAAAAAAGTGACTTGCCTCAACTTTGGCTTTCAGCATAAATTGTATTTTCACTGATTTTGTTCAAAATAAAAGCCTCCTATAACAGCTGTAGTTTAGTTTATTGAGTTGGGGGGAAAACAAGTGAGAAAACGTTGGGAAGAGGTAGAGGACAGAATACATGACAAATCTTAATCTCATCAAGACATTGGGCTTGTTGTCATACTGTCAGTGGCTCTTCACATAAGCAACTCAAACTCTTTTTAGCATGATAACCATTCCTGCGACAGTCACTTCTCACATTTGTACCATTCAACAGAATATAAATATAAATCTGAAACACAGGATTCTCATCTTTAACATTATCCTATTATAGTCTCTGCATGGCAAATAATGTACTATTCTAGGAAGCCATCTCTTTAAATAAGACAAGTTAGAATAATAAGGTCAATCAAGGATTATAGTTTTTATTCATAAATTCCTTGTGCATGAGTATGTGTGCATTGCTGTATTACAATATGGTATGATATATAAAACTTGTAAGGATACAGTAATCAAATGACATCTCAGCCATAAGCAGAGGGCCCCCTGTTACAAAAATCTTTTTTGTTGCTTCTGTGTTACTGAGATTCATTAGAAGATGTTCTCACAAGGGTTTGGGATGGGCTGTTTGCCCTGTTGTGACAAGACCTTAAAGGTCTTTGGAAGTTTGAGAGCGCACGTTTGTTTGGGAGGTAGAGAAGTAAAATGTCCCAGAACCTATTCTCAAAAATGTGGAATTTGCAAGTTCACATTTGAAAGAGAGTTGACTGGGGCTGTGGCTTTTTTCTGCATCTTGCAGTTGGTTGATTCTTATTCCAGCCTGCTTATATTTTTTAGCAGAGCTGCTGACTCCACAAGGCTGATGACCCAGTCTGTAGATAACTGACGGTGGGATGCCCACCCAGCCCCTCACTCACTCCACCACCTCAACTGGATGGGGGAGAAAATAGAAAGCTCATGGGTTGAGAGAAAGATGGGGAGACTGCTTGCCAGTTACCATCATGGGCAAAAGAGACTTGACTTTAATTTATTGCCAGCTAAAATAGATTTGCATAGTGAGAAACAAAGGCAAAAAAATGTAAAGCACCACCTTCCCTCCCCACCCTTCTTCGCAGGCTCAACTTCACACCCTCACTCCTGACTCCTCTACCTCTGCCCTGCAGCAGTGCTGGGGAATGGGGGTGGTGGGCAGTCCGTAACAGTTCCTCTCTGCTGCTCCTTCCTCATGCGTTCCCCCCTGCTCCAGCACGGGTCCTCTCCATGGGCTGCAGTCGTTTGGGATAAACCTGCTCCAACATCGGCTCTCCACGGGCTGTGGCTCCTGTCGGGAAATACCTGCCTGCTCTGGTGTGGGCTCCTCCTGGGGCTGCGGAGGAGTCTCTGCTCTGGTGCCTGGAGCGCTGCCTCACCCTCCTGCTCACCTTGGTGTTCGCATGGCTGCTGCACACTTCTTTTCCCCTCCTCCTCTGCCTGTGCAATGTTTTTGTCCTTAAATAATCTTTCCCAGAGGCTCCACCATCTTGGCTGCTGGGCTCAGCTGTGCCCTGCGGGGGGTCAGTTGGAGCCAGCCGGAACCAGCTGCGTCCGGCACGGCGCAGCCCCGGCCTCTCCTCACAGGGGCCGCCCCTGCAGTCCCCCACTGCCAGCACCTTGACAATTACACCCAATACACTGACTTCTAAAAATCATTATTAAAGACAACTAAGAAGGGGTTTGAATATATTATATGGTTGCAATTGCCTGTCAAGAAGAAAAAAACTACTTCGCTCCCTAATAGCCACCCCAGTGGCTGCGCTGCTGGCTCTATGCTGGCTTCTCTTCCTTCTCATCCCCACCTGACTGGGTCACTTAACCCCCAGTTGCTTCCATATTAAATCAAATTTCATATTAATTCACTATTTAAAGGTGGGGGTTTTAGCTTTAATTGCTTTAAACTAGTTCTAGTCTTTAAATTAGTAGGAAGTAGCACTTACTGAGATCGCTTAACCTAGCTAATTAAAAAAGGATAACGTTTAATTTACTTTAAGTCAACAAAAGCACTGAATTGCTGAAAAGCAATTTGAGCCACACTGAGCAGCGTACTGCTGCTGAGTGGAAAGGACTCTTTCAACATTTTCATCTTGATAGATTATTTGACCTTAATAACAAAGTTTGCCCCAGCGCTGCTGAAGAGCTTCATTACTAACACTCATCTCTGCATGCCCTACGGGCACAAACCTGGGTAGAGCAATTAACTCTATTAGTTTTAGCCTCTACTTCTTTTTAATGCATTTTCTGCCTATTTCATTCCCCTTCCTTCTTTGTCCTGTGGATTTTTTGGATTGCAGCTTAAACACATCAGGCGGTACAGTTGGGAATGAGCCTCTGTATTCAGGAGACAGACAGGGATGCAGTAACTCTTCCTAAACCTCCTGTGCTGAAGAAAGAGGCCTCAGAGCGGGTTTGTCCTTTTGTTGTCAGCTGGAACAGAAACATTGAGGGAGGAAACAATTTTGAACAGCTTTGTGTGCAGCAATACTCCACAGAAAGACAGGAAAATGGGCTCGTCCTCCTGCCCTGCTGGGCTGAAGCAAGCCTAGGACTCAGTAGCTTGGTTTGGAGAATATCATCAATCCTGTTTGTGGAGAGGACAGAAACCCGCTCATCCTGCTTT
>NW_008824473.1:3009098-3023969 GCF_000699105.1 Pygoscelis adeliae
AACCACAAATACTGGATTTTAAATGCAGAATTCCACTGACATCTCTTGTAACATTGCTTCTTCAAGGTAGATTGCATAAGGCATGTATGGGAAATAAAGCATATGCAGAAAAATCAGCGGTCTTCCACAGGGCTCTCTGTAAATGCTTCTGCGATTCAGTCTTTTTATCAGCAACCTCATTCACTTATGGAAGTTCACCTTTGCTGATGGCATCTGCCTCAGTATCCAGGCTCAGTTGCTTTCCGGTCTAAATGACATTTTAGATGCCAAGCTGGCCAAGTGTCGCAGCAGATGGTGTCTTCAACCAAGTGCAACTGAAGCACTGACAGGAATATTCCCTGTACGCTAAATGTGACTTTAAAAGAAGCAACTTTCTGACATGGGAGCCATCCCATTAAGAGGACAAGTACCTCTTCCAGGAGCAGCCTAGTGCTGAAACTTGCTTTTATTTTAAAATTGTGTCTTTACCAGTAGTTTTCCACATCCCTGCGGCCCTGGGCAGCCCTTCGCTGTAGATGGCTCAGGGATATCGCTATACTGACAGCATGCTTGGCTCGGCCTCGTGTATTGGCATGGAGCCCTTCCCTCAGCAGGGCACTGCATCCTCCCTCCTGGCTGTGTGGGGCTGCACCCCTCTGCCCAACACTGCCGAAACCAGCCATGAGGCATTAGGGTGGAGAATGACAGAGAAAGGAGCTTCAGGAGACCATCTCCCTATGTGAAGATCCCAGTAACGATGAATCAATACTGGGGCATGCGACACCACTCTGCTGGCCACCTGTACCTCCTGTGTGCTGCGTTCAAGCCCCCCCTGTCGCGCCGGCCAGCATTGCATGGCAGGACACGCTGCCCACTCCCCATCACCAAGGGTGACTCTTTGCCAGCAGAGAGTTTATCAAGACCCTGATAGTCCAACAGCCCAGGTCAGCACAGCACAGCGTTACAATAACACAAGTGGGCACCATCAACAGCATCCATCGGTGGCACACCGCTCACTAAGCCTCCAGATTTTGATCTCAAGATCCAAAAATCGCCCTGGCTGTGCAGGTCTGGAGTGGGTAGAGGTTGCCTTTCAGACAGAGGACCTGTGCTGTAGGTGTGTACAAACAACATATTGTTCAATGCTCTCGAGACTTGATAATTGGTTTTGGTGTTGAAAGCAGGTAATGAATCCACTGTAGCTCTGTTTGGCAAAACGTTACTTCACTAGATGAGATAGATGGAGGGGAGAGGCAGCACCAGCATCACACTGAAGAGCTTCCAGCAGAGAGTTAACATTTCATAACCATTTCTGGCTACAACAAAAGGAGAAATCTTTGACAGGTGGGGACATCCTGGGCCACTTAGGAAAGCTGGAAGGAAAGGGGAGGAGGCCTTGTCCTTTTCTGCCTATCCTGTGCTGTACTACTGACTCCTGCACGCTGTGCCCACCCGGCTCCTTGAGGGCACGTTGAGAACATTCAGATACTCACCACCTCGCATTTTTATGTCATATAAACTCAGGCTTCAATTTTGGGGATGTTTCCTGCTAAGGATGGTGCTGGGAAGCAGTCTTGAGTGGGAATTCAAGGGATGATTGTTTTGGATACAGCTGGAAGTCATCAGCCCAGCAAGCTGGGGTATATATTTTCCACAGCTGTGATGCATTCAGAGTGAAACCTTTGAGCTGCTATTTCTGTGGGGCTTATTATTCTGCTGGTAACTAAGGGGGAAAGAGGGAACAGATCCTTGCTTTGCTAGGAGGTTAAAACAACAGCAAGTGTAAAGGCTCTCCCTCCATGTGGTGTTCGCAAGGGACGTACAAAAGCAGGTACTTCGAGGTGGGGGCAGCCTTTAAATGGCACTTCACGTTCCTCACAAATCCCACATCAGTGCTGCGTTACGCCAGGGGGAAGCCTATCTCGGCAGAAGAGATCAGAGAAACGCATGTCAGTGGGGAAGTGCCCAGCAGACGTTTCCTCCCAGAGACCTGCTGAGCTTTGAACACCACCCTCCGGTGGTGTGGTCCCAAGCAGAGCCTACGCACCGGAGCTAATGGTGGCTCTCGCTTCCAGCCGAATTTCAGTGTGGAGTCCAGGAAGGGGAGCGCTTTGCTGTGCATGCCATTCCCAGCTGCCAGCAGGAGCACAACCATGCTCAGCCCACAGAGAATCTCAGGGCCCATAGAGACTTCTCTTTGCTGAAGAGCCAAAACCAGGTCTGGCCATTTCCTTTACTTATGTTTTCAAGTCACTTGAACCCACGTAACGTCATTTCCCAGACCGATGAATTTTGCAGGCACTCTTAGCTTTGTTCACATGCGACAAACACAAAGGGCAGAATCAAAGCAGGATTTTGAGAAAAAAAAAAAAAAGCAGTGTTTTCAAAATTTATATATGAAATAATCACCTATAAGAAGGTTTGTTTTTTGAAAAAGCACTTTAAGACTTGCATTTATAAGTTCCTCTATGCATTTTACTTAGAGGTTTTGGTTCACAATTTTTCTCCTATTAAATATCAACAGAGTAAAAAAAAAATTAGAACATGAATACATGTGTGCTCAGCAGTATGTGTATACACAAATGTGCATAGATACACTTTTAATAGGAAAAAGAAATACCAAATTTAGCATAATGACTATATTTAGTTGGAAATTTGCATTACAAAGTTTCCAACAAACAATGCTAAACTTTCTTCATCAAATTATGAGAATATGTAAAACAAGTTAAAAGCTGATATTCAAATCAAAGTTTCTTGCTTGTTAATTAAAATAATGAATCACTTCATTTAGAGCAGTTTATCCTGCACTACAAACCTGATAAGGCAGAAGAGATTGATTTTGATGTTGCAACCAAAAATTTTTGTTTGTGTGCATAGGAGCGAAAATAAGAGTAACTGGCTTATTTTTAAGTGGGAATTTAGAGTAGGAGCAATGATTAAAGGACACCTTCACAGACTGCTTCTAAAATCTGGTGTTTTGGAATTTGTTTCCATTAAGAAGGATATGCAGCAAACTAAAATTTTAGAAGCCTATCTTTTTCTTTATGTAAATTACCCACCAAAAACTACATTAATAGCTTAGTGTAATTTAATCTCCGTAATAACAGCAGCAGTTACAAAATCTATTTAAATAATCTGTACTACTGTTAGCATCACTTAAGCAAATTGCAGCTCAAGAGACTTCTGTTTTACATTGATTTATATTGCTAGAATATTGTATCTATTTCTTTCTCTTTGTCTATGGTGTAATTGCTTTCCCACTCCTCTAATGGACTACTCAGTTTTTCCCATGACATATATTTTAAGTATTAGTTTTCCGGCAAGTGGTTGTAGGACTATTTTATATCCTTCATAGCCCAAAGGATTTTTAGTTGATGAAATCACAATCCATCAAAACACAGCCTGAATGTAACAGATGAAGTCTCATGTGGTCGAGCATTCAGACAGAGGCCTATTAATAGTTTGTTTTTTGAGGGTAACCATCCGTAAAAATTCAGTGAGGCAAAACCAAATTCAGCAATATCTGTCCATGTGGCGCTTCCCTCGTGTCTTCCAGTGAAACAATGGCCAGAGGAAGCGAGAAAAATGTAGCATGTTTTAATTTGAGGCAGCTGTGTTAAAAAAGAAAAGGATTTATTTACCCTGGCTGGTGGGGAGTTCATGGAGCTGCTTTACCTTCCAAAGAAAAAAGCTAAGTGCAAGGTTTTTACAGCATGAGCCTCAGGTACACCTCACTTGCCCACAATGCAGCAGCAAGACCATTGTTGGCACAAGTGAGACATTTTTGTTATTTGGCACGTCTCAACTTGACCTTGGACATCTTTAGTCTGACCTTCACATCTCCCTGGGACCCAGCCCAGGGTTGGCTTGGGCCACTCGGCACAAAGCCACCCTGAGATAGGGACCTCTCCACCTCTGGCAGGGGAGATCACCTCCGAATCTCAAACTGAACCAGCCTCATCACCGTAGGTCTAACTCAGATGCTGACTCCTAGCACCACTCTCAGCCTTCTGGGTATATCAAAGCTTAATTTCTGGATGTCTGTGCCCCAGAGAGCCCATTAATAACGTGAATCTATGCAGAAGATCAAGTCTGAAAATAGAAACAAAGGCCGACGAGGGAGTTGCACTATCTTCTGTTTCGTAAGCAGGAGGAGATGTAGGTGACACCAAGAGCTCTGCCTGGCACCTGGGAAGTCGTGGTGGCTTCAGAGGTCTCTCCAGCTGGAGTCTGGCCAGACTGCTGGAAAACACGTCTCTCTATTGAAGAATTTGCAATTTTCTGTGAAGAACTATTAAAATGGAGGAAAAAACCCCTGCCGCTAAAATGAGCCTGTTGCAGATCACAGAGAGGGAGCATGTACTTTGAGTGATCAGCTCACATTCGTATATTTAATGAGCAAGAAATCAAATCACAGAGAGTAAAGCAAGATTTAGATTTCTTATATTGAATTGTAAAAATTCAAACATTTTATTCATTTGAAAAAGGAAGAGTGAGAGGAATAGCTGGCTTTATTTCTTCTGCCTTAGAAAAAGCTTTTTTCACTAACTCAATATCAGCTGTGAGAGTTAAAGCCCATGGGAGAATCGTACAGAGCTGACACCAACTCAGACACGGAGTTGAGATAAAAGCCATGGTCTGCAGGTCAGAATACAATCTTATGCTGTCTGAAAGAGCTCAGTCTGAAGGTATTCATACTTTTTTCTACTTTTTAATTTTTTTTTAATTATTTTTTAGCTTTCAAATTTAAACCTACCTGGTTTTCCTTTAACTCCTGCTATTTAAATTCCCCCTCCAGTGGGATCTGGTTTCATTTTTATAAATAAGCTTTTTCAGTTTGGGGCTCTCTGTACTGCAGTGCTGTTGCTGTAATACTAACAGGAAATGTTAATTTGTGTTTTATCAACATCAAATGATTTCTGATGGATTTTTTCTTTAAAAGAATTCCTTATACATCTGTTAGTCTTTGGGCTTTTAAGGCTTGATTTCGCCATTAAAGTTAGGTTTTGAAAAGCAGCAACAGAAGCCAATGTGTCCTGACAGAAACACCTCAAAGTGTGCAGTAAATAGCAATGTGTCTTGTGACACGTTTGAAAGTACTGAGCTCAAGAAGGCAAAAATTAACTCAGCACCCCACTATTACTTGCTGTAACCAATTATCAGAGCTGAATGAAAAATTAAATTAAGCACGGCTTCTTTTTTGCGCTCAAAGTGGGTTCCAAAACTTGCAGTAGGTAGGTAGGTACCCGGCAGCGCAGGGCTGGGGACGCACAGCTGGCTCCAGGCAGCTGTGTGTGTGCACCAGGAAGGGGCTGCTCAGGAGATGTCGGTGTTAGCCTCTGCTCAGCACCGTGGCTGAGTGCTCTGCTGTCCTGCAGTAATCTATGTTATTTACATCTGTAACAAACAAAACCGAGGCGCAGAGATTAATCCCAAATGTAACATCCAGCTTCACCTGGTGGCTGGGGAACCGTATTACCCATTGGACTTGGATGTCTGCATGCTGTCCCTGCTGCGCACGCACAAATCCACAGCCACAGCTCCCCTGCAGCACACGCATCGTTGGGAGGTGGCTACCTGGCTCTGTTTACCCTTCACCCCCCCCAGATCTGACCTACTGGCAAGGTGCCAGCCACCCACTTGGATCCAAACAATCGTTAGAGCATCTATCAACTCTGTGCCTTCATAACAGCCTTCATCCCCAGAGCTGGAAAACTTCTCTGAAGCACAATCATCTCTGCTGCTTGCTGCTTACCACCGCAGCTTACAAAAGAAAGGACAGTAAATAATTGCTGTGTAACCCACACCGTAACAGCCACCTTACAGCTACAACCTTACCACAGCTACAGGGGGCTGGTGGTGGCCCTATCACCTACCCATGCTGTGGCTGCAGTCCTGCTTCTGGCAGCTGAAGAACAGCACAAACTGGTTTCCAAAATGAAAACACCAAAATAGTGAACATCTCCATTGTGGCCAAGCACAGACTGGATGCTCCAAACCCAACCCGTGAGCACAATTACATACCTGCAAAAGAAAAGCGGTGAGCAGCATTTAATCTGCTATAATACTTGTCAAATCACATTGAGTAAACTTTTGTTTCTTCTAAAGCCCAAGTGGGTTCTTACCTGTACTTGTCGCTCCTATTAGTCAGGATTGTAATTGCTGTTGTTACTCAGCAATAGGAAAACACAAGCTATAACTGACCGTCCAGGCCTGATTGCGGCAGCAAATCTTTTGCCCATTTAACACCACACTGGGCAAAATGAACACCCTCATGTCACAACGCATAATTCTACAGTATAATTAACTTCATGCTCTGCAATTAACAAAATAGCATCTTGATACAGAAAGATATCAAGGAAACAAACAACTTTTATCATCCACCATATGCTGCCTAGAGTCAAGCATTTAAAACTTGCTGTAGACTAGCAGTGGTGCATTACAATTCATTCAGGTCTTTCAGAGAAGAAATTTCAGAGGCATCTAGACAATATCTTTCCTGAGTAGCTTGCCAGTGTTAACAAGGAGCTGTGAATGAATTTGTAGGACTGTCTTGTCCTCCTTTCTGTTGTTCCCTTTCTGTCCTTCCCCTGTGCCTCAATTAAAATAACATTAAAATAAGAATTATCAATTAAAATAACAAACTCTCTTAAGAGAGACACTAAACTCCTAAATAGGGTTAATAAGCACAAATATTCCCTATATAACATACGTACGTATAAAGGTATGTGTGTTTATCACTTTAGTTGCTTGAGCCTTTAATTGTCTTTTGGTAGCTATTTAGCTTTGGTGCACATTTATTCTATAGGGGACCTATTCTCACCTCCACCATCTCCTGTAACTCCCACTTCTCTTCATTTATTCCCCAGAAGCCATGCCACAGTGGGTCAAGAATGCCCAAACCTGTGGGGTGCATAAATGTTTTGCCTCTACATTTTAGTGAAGCCTTTAAGAGCACTGAAAAGCTTTTCACTCGCTGTGCTGGATTGTTCAATTCTTGCTGGGAAGCCCCATGCTGTCGAGAGCACTGCAGCAATAGCTGGTGAGATCCAGGAGCAGCCTCTTCCCTGCAGCTTGGCTCCTCCACAGCAGGACGTACTGCTTTTACAGCAATGACTGTAGCAGGCAGTGGGAGGCTGGTAGCGTAGATTTTGTAGTTGTAATCACTTCTGAGAAGAAAGCAGGGGGAAACTCTCTACAGATAATAGTTTTGCTTCTCTTCAACCAGTCGATGGGCTCGTGTGTTACTGCTCTGAGGTGCATCCGTGCATCTTTCCACCTTCCCTGCAGTTTCCTGCATGCTATCAGCCACCTTCCCTCCTGTTTAAGGCAACTCCCCTGCTGTGCTGCCTCATTCCAGGGGCTGTCACTGCAGGTCAGGGTGCCGCCTCCTGTCCATCTCCCCTCATCCACAGCCAAGGGGTTTTGTGCCACCCCTGACTTCCTGCATCAGACTCTGCCCTCCCTTCTCACGCCAGTAGCTGTCTGCCTCTCCCCTTCCCTGTCTAATTCTGCAAGGTTGCCCTTCGGAGCGTTAATGCTGTGCTTATCACCAGTGGAGCTGAGTGCTTAATGCAATTGCATCAATCCAATCTCCAATCTAATTAAAGTTGGCCTCTCATTTTCTTCCCCCAGACATCCTAACTAACAGGAATGTTGCACGATTACTTACCAGGACGCAGGAACTGAGCAAGAGATGCAAAGATTTCCATTTTGTCCTGCTAGCACATCATTCTTGGCCATTTTGCTTTCAAATATGAGTGGCTTTTTTGTTAGTCCACACAGTCTGGAAAGATCTCCCCTTGTTCTCCTAATCTGACAGACATCCATGAATTGAGCAAAATCGACTAAAAAGCTTTTTAAAAAAAAAAAAAAAAGTAGGCATTTGACCATTTAATCTCTCCTCTTAGAAATTACTAACTTGCATTTATATTTCTCAGAGTTGAGCAAAACGTCTCAGGTTTGGCTAAAGCATATCTTCTTGCAAAGCATCCTGCCTTGCTCTGTGGAACCATCTCTCCTTGGTCACGTGTTGTAATGAGCAGTTGCCTCCACTGTTATAAAGCTGGGCCTAATTTCTAATTGAATTTGCCTGGCTCCAGCTTTCAGCCTGTCATGGTTTAACCTCAGACGGCAACTAAGCACCACACAGCCACCCACTCACCCACCCCCCAGGGAGATGGGGGAGAGAATTGGAAGGGTAAAAGTGAGAAAACTCGTGGGTTGAGATAAAAACAGTTTAATAGGCAAAGCAAAAGCCACGCACGCAAGCAAAGCAAAACAAGGAATTCATTCACTACTTCCCATGGGCAGGCAGGTGCTCAGCCATCTCCAGGAAAGCAGGGCTCCATCATGTGCAATGGCCACCTGGGAAGACAAACGCCACCACTCCGAATGTCCCCCCCTTCCTTCTTCTGCCCCCAGCTTTATATGCTGAGCATGACGTCATATGGTATGGAATGTCCCTTTGGCCAGTTTGGGTCAGCTGTCCTGGCTGTGCCCCCTCCCAGCTTCTTGTGCCCCTCCAGCCTTCTCAGTCGGTAGAGCGTGGGGAGCTGAAAAGTCCTTGACTAGTGTAAGCACTACTCAGCAACAACTAAAACATCGGTGTGTTATCAACATTATTCTCATTATACACAGCACTGTCCCAGCTACTAGGAAGGAAATTAACTCTATCCCTGCCGAAACCAGGACACAGCCACTGGACCCTATTGTTGTCTTTCTCTGCAAGCTGAGAGAAGTGATGACTACCCAGTGTTTTCTGCCTGGGAAAGTACTTGTACACTGTAATCAAGTCACCTCTCACTTTTCTTGTTGACAAGCTAAACAGGTGAAACACTTCATCTCTCCATGAAAAGCACTTTTCCCTTGTAATTTTTGTGGTTCTCTACCCTCCCTGATTTTTCATCAGCCTTTTCAGAATGAGGATTTCCTAGCATACCAATCCTGTCTACAAAGTGTAAAAATCATCTTTCTCCTGCTTACTTTATTCCCCTCATGCCTGCAGCAAGGAGTCAAGGACATACTAGACTTTTTTTTGTTTGCTGCAGGATTGCACAGGGAGCTCGCTTTAGGTTGCCCTGAAGGCAGTGGGTGAGCAGGTCCCACCTGAGAAGCTTGGCTGTGGCTTGGCACTTTGCAGCAACCCCAGGCTCCTCCAGCTCCAGTGCCAAGTATTGCTCACCCTGTGCTCCAGACCTACCTTTTACCCTGCCGTTCCCATCTCACCCATGTGCAGCTCCAGCTCCGCTCTCAGACAACATCCGTCTAGTTTACGAGCTGCTGAATTATATGTTAGCAAACACTGAGAGGGAGGACAGGATGGGACATATCCTTGAGACACAGGGGAAAGAGCCAAATAAAAAAATACGTCCATGGGAACTGCTGAATTAGCAAGTTCTTAAACCACTTAGCAAGTGCTTTTCTGACATGGTATATTGCTAACTTTTCATCAGGTTTTACACAGTACAAAATTAAACTCCTTTCAATCATCTAGGTGTGTTACATCTCCACATTTACCTGTACAAACCTGTAATCTGAAATAAGATTTCTTTGGCAAGTCTCACAAAATATTGTGTATTGTCACACAATAATAGACATTCTGTGCCTACCATTAATTCCTGGAGAGCTGTCACCCCCTGTTGTCTCTACCAGTATGTTTTTTCCACACTCCCAGTCACTGTTAGGGTGTATTTATCTTGGCCAAGTCACTTTAACATTTTATATACTAGCACAACATAAGTATTCTTCCAGTCTCCTGGAATTTCCCCAGTACCTTCAAAATCAAGATCAGTGAAAAAGAAGGATCCTCAGTGAACTCTTCTACCTCTCTTGGGGTTCACTGGCACCTAAACATGCCAGGTTAGTAAAGTTCATTCCACACATCCTCCTCAGTTATGACAAAGAACAAATTCTCTCTAACTGATACGCATACATAATCCTATTTCTTTCCAGATACAAAATAAAAATATTCAACTGTTCTGTAGTATTAGCACTTTCAGCATCTGATTCTGAACCATCTACTCTCCCAAGCTGTTTGGCTCTTCGTGTACTTCTGTATTGACCTTAATCTCACAGCTGACATTCAAACCTCATCAGTAGGAACTGCCTGGCCTTTAGAGGGAACAGTGAGAAGATAAGTGCTTGCATATCTCATTTTTCCGCTCAGGGGAACCTGAGGACTGGGGAATCTGCTCTCTCAGAGATGCGAGAAGGCTGATGAGAGCTGTAGGGAAGAACAGGCCACGGAGCAGCATTTGTTCACCACCAATCTCTGATGACTGTTAATCATTTCAGCTGATGATAACCTGCTTACAAGCTAATACAGGTTTTAAAATGATTGATGACTCACACTGCTCTATCTGATAAGGGTAAGTGCTTTTTATTGGGGTAGGTATAACCAGGGCAAGGGGCAGTTAAGGAAAGGTAGAAACTCATGCTCTGCTTTTAGTTTCCTGCTGTTCCCAGTTTTCTCTATTTCTACAGACTCAAGAGCTATGCTGGGACTGCATTCCCTGATCATCAGGATGCTCACCATCACCATGAGTTTAAAATCATACAGACAAATGGGAAATGAGAATTAAAATGAAACAAAAAAATCAAAGCCAGGACTCTTATTAGATTCTGCTTCCTATGATATTAGGCTTCATTTAAAAAGAGCTCAATTTTCCTCTTGCATATGTTTTGTGCTAATTTTTTAAATGAATTTTATTCTGACTGGCATCAGAGAAACTTCAGGGGATTGCGGGTCTATTTTTACTGCGTTGCAAGGCTGTAGCAAAGCCAGAGTGTAGGAAGCCGCTAATGCTAAAATTACACCTTGTTCATATATTTAGTGAAAAATCACCCTGCAGAAGGCTCTGCTGGCTGATAGGGGAGTATGGGCACTCATTTCACAGACCGGACCTGGGCTGAAAACCCCAGTAAGGCTGCTCCAGGCAGCTGCTGAGCAAGGCATAACGCGGTGCCATCATAAAACTGACAGGGTGGCTTTGCACCAGCTGCAGCTGCATTCTTAATTTAGCATTTGGTGGCTCTAAAAACGTAGTACTTTATAGTAGGTTGTCAAAATTCCCAATTGTATTAAAAGATCACATTCTATACATCTTACCTGACGTGCTAGGCCGTACTTCTTCAGCGGCACAAGCTTTATTTTGATTATGTTACTTTTGATTCACCCTGTCATTCAGAAATTTCTAAAGAAAACCAAGTTACACTGCCCCTATTTCTGAATGTGGTAACTGCTATACATTAGGATTTTTTTATCAACACCAGTGCTTCCTGAATCATTGGCTTCCTAACGTGTGAGCCCCGTGAAGAATTTGGCACCACCATAATGCTAGTTTTTGCTTTGAGGATAGGACATCTGCTGCTAACCGTTTAACAGAGAACAAGGTATGGTGCCAAGCAGAAAGTGAGATGTACAGGTACCAGGGATATCAAGTTCCTACAAGTTTTGTAAATACCGACACCCGGGTGAAGGAGAAAGAATGAATTAATACCTCACCAGGAGACAGGTTGCTTGCATGAGCTTCACGGTCACTTGGCCTGCCCCTACACACCAGCCTGCATGCCCCAGCTAACTGGAAAGAGAGGGGTGTGAACCAGTGTGATGGCAGGCAGGGAGCACTGAAAGCAGAGGGGAATTTAGGGTGTGTGGAGGAAACAGGGCGTGCGATGGGCTCATGTAGGGAGGAAAAGGCCAGAGCTATTTTGGTGGATGCGTAAGGCCATGGGGGCTTCCCTAATTCCAGCACTTGGGCAACAGTGTTTGTAGTTACCTACATTTGACAGCTGATCTATTGAAAATAATAAACCAAACCATGAAGTGAAAGGTTGCCTCATCATTACCAGTTCTCCATGCCGACCAAGATCCCACCTACTTTTTCTCATCAGAAAGTAATGGCTTTCCACGGCTTAACTGAATCCCACTGCAGTAGGCACACGGCCTTTCCTTCTCCTTCTCCTGCCAGCCTACAAGAGCCAAATCAGGTTAATACGTGCTGCCACAGAAGATTTATTTATGTTTGTTCAAAACAAGAAGTCATAGTCTGTTGTGTAGGGTAACTGCTAAAAACAAAAATAAAAAAATCCTATGTCAAGACACATTATATATTGAACTTATGGTTCTAGCATTTGATTTACCATTCAGCAGCCAAAATACATAACAACCACCTCTGTGATGGGAATTGATTTTCATGTGATTGGTTTTATGAAGTAGTAAACATTACAGTACTTGGCTAATTCAACGCAGCCACCCATGGCTTTCCATTTTGCTCTGCACAACCCATATACCACTCACAGCATACTGCGTTGAGTTAAAAGATAGGAAAATGCCAACTAAATAAAAGTTGTCTTTTCAGTGTCTCACTTTCGAGTGCGCTAGTGCTTGCAGTCTTCGATCTGGTCACAGTTTACATCGCTGAGCTTTAAATGGAGATTATCTTGACGAAAGCCTTTTTAAGCCTGAGAGATTCCAATTTTGTATTGAAATACCAGATGTCATCCTGAGATTTAATATATTCTTTCATTCTAATCGACGGCATACAAACTGTTTGATCTGACACCGCACGCTGAAGTTATATTTTTTTTCCATGCTGTGTGCTAAAGATCACTTTAAAAAACTGTCAGTAGATGCCTGACATCTTTATTTGTACTTGGTAATTAAGGGGCCCAGTTTGATGTCCAAATGGCTCTGGAAAATGTTACATTTTTCTTTGCCAAATTTTTGCTTTATGCTCTTATTACTCCTATTGTTTAAACTAGTCTTTGTTCTGTAGGAAGGGAACTGGCTCCAATTATTGGCTGGGGGGGGGGTGTTGAGTGGAGGGGATATTCACACTACCTATTTTAAGTAAATTTACCTCATTTGTCATATCAGGAGCCTCCCTATAGGCAGGGTAGAGGTAAATAACTTGCCAGCAGCTGAGCTAGGTACTGAGCATCTGATGTGTGAATACCCACCAAAAGGTACACAAACTGGGAAAAGCAGAGCAATACTTCTTCTCCATTCATTCTGAATTGCCATGTTCCCAAGTCCTTGCTGCTATTAAAAGTAGTTCATCATTATGATTCTGAAGTGGACCGTGGTGCTTTACATGCCCCAAGTTATGCAGTATTTATAGTTTTGTGTGGATTTACACATCTGCTGGGACTGTTGAGATCTACGCCCTGTATGGTAATTTGTAACGAGAGAGGATCTGCTCCTCAGAATACCCTTCATGTGGAGAAGATACTGGTAGTGGATTGGGAAGGAAGACAGCGAAGGAACATTTCTAAACTGCATTTCTTCTACAGAGGCGGTGGAAAGCAATGCTAAGAAAGACAGAAAGTCATTTCAGGACAGTCTAGCACTGTATGGTGTAAGTGCAAGAAATAATTTCAACATGTAGTAAACTTTAAGCACTTTAAGCAAGTGCTGAAGGGACTCAAGGATATTCTTAAATGCTTTCCTGGGTCAGGACTAATATATGATCATTTAAATAAAATTAAGAATTCTGTAAGCTTAGCCAGAATGCAAAACTGAAGTCAAAACTCAGTTTGATAAAAGATCTACAGCCCAGGCAGCCTTCCAGAGGGCAGGCACCCTCAAATGTCACTGCAGTTAGGAGATGCAAAATATTTCCTGGGTACACCAGCACCATATCTGAGTTAGCCAATTCTGGGAAAGGCTGGGCTTATTTTTACAGCAGCTGGGAGGAGAATTACTTTATCTATAGAGCAGGTAAAGCCAAATGCAAACGTATTTTTGTATCTCTTAGAAAATCTACAGGCTTGAACCAGAATGGCAGTTACTGAAATTGCTACAAATGGAGCTCGGTGTGCTGAGTTCAGCAAAGGTACATTTAGATAATCTTATAAGTAGCAGGGTAGCTACCTGCCATCATGCCATGAAAACATTGGAGAGGAGCATAAATTCTGATTGAGCTTGTTTCTTTAGCCACAGTATAATGTATTTCCATTAATTCTGGTCTGTTCTACCTGACTGGAATATTTTGTTCCTTTCAATAGGTTTTTACTCATTGAGCTTACTGATGTGCTTCAAAGTACATGCTTATGTGGTTCACTTGGTCTATATTTGCTTTACTAATAACTGCTGGATACTGGTACTAATGCCATCACTGTAATAATTTTGATCTCATGACTAGAGGGTGATGTTGAAATAGTGATACAGAATGAATATATGTTTGCTACTACTCCCTTGTCTTTTCTTTTCTAGGGGAAGTTACCTTTTTAGTATCAACTCTTACATTCCAGCTGAGTTCTTCTACTAAGATCTACCTATTGAGATCTCTCTGTCTTTCTGTTCTTCAAAATATATTAAAATAGCGATACCATAACCAGTTATTGAGCTACAATCTTTTCATACTTGCTTCTCCTATGAATAGGCTTGAAGTACAAGTTCTATTTTAAACGTGATGCTTATTTAACAAAGCTGATCTCTTTCATCTTGTATTAGCTCAAATGAAAATATTCCCATGTAAAATTTTCAACTCCCCTGCAACTGCCTATGGAGGCAGAAAAGAAAAGGCAGCTTTAAAATCTCTGCTGGCCTGAAGCACTCGATTCCTGAGTACTACGCAGTTTGCTAACTCATCTAATTCAAATACACAAAGGGGTGAGTAAGCAATAAACCATCTCAAATCAACCCATCTGGCAGTAGGTAAAATAGCTATAATGAACAGCATGTTTACAGAGCACGTTTCCTACTCAGTCTAGTCATTTGCAGGATTCAGGCCACGGATGTCACAGGTTGTCTGAGAAGCATTAGATGCAAGGAGTGACTGCATGTGAAAGGGAAGTTTGAGGATAATTTACGATGATGGATGTTTGCTGTTTATGCGCACTTCATTAGTTAAGTCAGTCTGGCTAGCGCTCCTGGGACTTCTCTGC
>NW_008824473.1:3023992-3030300 GCF_000699105.1 Pygoscelis adeliae
TTTGCTCTGAGTTCATAGGTGAGTGAACATAAACATATATTTTTGGATATATGATTTGCTTTATGCTGACTAAGGAATGCATGAGGCATCTGTTATGGAGCTGTTAGAAGTTGCCATGTCCTTCGGTACAGAAGCTGAGAAGAATATATTGTAGTATTTCCTTCTTCTGCAGGCAGAGGAAAGACACAATCTATTAAGTTTCTGTTTAAAATATGGCAATTTTATTCTGACTTGAGATGCTCTAGGATCTAGCAAGGTCCTAAATTCACTCCCAACATGAGAAGCTTTGTATCTGCCTCAACCAATGCTATCTGCATAATGTCTTGGTATTATGAATCTTTGGATTGCTTTCAATGGGAACACATGTGTACATAAATAATAGCAGGATTTGGCTTTGTGTATGTAAAATTATTAGGCAAATCAGTAGCAGCAGCGAAACCAACTGAGTAGCTGTCTGAAAAGCAAGAACATGAAGTGCTCTTTAACGATCCTGAACACGACAGCTAAATTCACAGAGAGTTAAAAGTTACACAATTCTGGTAGCATATTGTTTAGCAAGTGTGTTGGTTTTGGCTGGGGTAGAGTTAATTTTCTTCACAGTAGCTAGTATGGGGCTATGTTTTGGATTTGTGCTGAAAACAGTGTTGATAACACAGGGATGTTTTAGTCACTGCTGAGCAGCGCTCACACAGAGTCAAGGCCTTTTCTGCTTCTCACACCACCCCACCAGTGAGTAGGCTGGGGGTGCACAAGAAGTTGGGAGGGGACACAGCTGGGACAGCTGGCCCCAACTGACCAAAAGGATATTCCATACCATATGACGTCATGCTCAGCATGTAAAGCTGGGGGAAGAAGAAGGAAGGGGGGGAGTTTTGTCTTCCCAAGTAACCATTACGCGTGATGGAGCCCTGCTTTCCTGGAGATGGCTGAACACCTGCCTGCCATGGGAAGTAGTGAATGAATTCCTTGTTTTGCTTTGCTTGTGTGTGCGGCTTTTGCTTTACCTATTAAACCGTCTTTATCTCAGCCCACGAGTTTTCTCACTTTTACCCTTCTGATTCTCTCCTCCAGCCCACCGGGGGGGAGTGAGTGAGCGGCTGGGTGGTGCTCCGTTGCTGGCTGGGGGTCAACCACGACAGCAAGGAAGAACGAATTCTTTTGCTTTGTGAATGAGGAATAACACTAATTTTTTACAGTTATAGTCAATTTCCTCACATAAATACATATGGAAGCATTCATACAGGCAGGAACAGAAACATTTACTTGATCAACCTCATGTACCTTCCAGATTTCTAGGAACAAAGGACACTGTAAATAAATATGTATTTTGTAATTGTATCTCTTTTTTCTGAATTACAGCTTCTAGGAAATAGTGACAAGGACAGTTCTGGACAGAGGATTCACTTAGGTTGCTTTGTGCAGCTTGAAAAGTGCGAATAGCAAGAGAGCTGAAAATATTACAGTAAGATGCAATATTGCAAACGATAAAACAAAACCCCTTAATAAATTCAAATCACTGGTGCACCATTTGCCATTGTCATCAAGGCACCTCTGCAGGTGAGACAAACAGCAGGAACTGAGGCTGTGTGTCCACCACATGAGCATCTCAGTAGTAAAACTGCTTTAAAGATGTGCTCCCACTTCCTTCCCAACTCTCCTGCACCCCACATGCTTTTTCCTTCAGTTATGCTGCAGGTATTACAGCGGTTGAGCAAGTTCAGCATAAAAACTGAATAGACAAAACACTCCAAGGACAGGCACAATGGCAACAACTTGTTATGCTGATAATGGAAGTACTTACACTGGAAATACTTGTCCTTGAAACCAATATTCACTATCCTGGTACAACTGCCTTGTACCAAATAGCTTCCTTACTGTACTCATATTTTTAAAATTGGGATAGCTGCAATAGCAAGTGCTCATACTTCTAATTGAGTAACTGAGCTAATAAAACTGTGATGTGTAGAAAAGGCCTCACGGACCTTCTTCCATGCTTATTTTGAAACATCTCCCCTCTTCTTTCTAAGGTGTTATGATTCACACACTGCAGTACTGGGCATCTCCTTAGATCAACGTGGAATACGAGTGAGGCAGCAGCCCCGTTTGGTCCACTGCATGCTGAGCACTCCAGTGTTCAAATCCCTCCTCAAGTCAGGTCTCTCAATATCCACTCATTCAAACTTGGTGATATCCCAATGTTTTGTGCTGAAGTCTGCTTGGGAAACTCATTCAATTCTCTGGCTATTTATGTTGTACAGGTGAACAAAGCTGTGCATCTCTCCTGTGTTGCCCATCCTAGGACTTGCACTTCCCACAGTGACAGGAGATCTTAATCTCTTTGCAGAATGGACTGGAGTTAGCACCACATCTGATAACACCCTGCCTCACATGAGAAACACTGAGGTCTTACCATAACATAGACCATCGCAATTTTCTTGCTTTAAATCTTACTATTGAATCAGGTTCAGCTGATTTCAAACAGCTTAGTTAAGTAATGCTTATATTAGACCTGAATGTAGGCTGATCTGAAATTCAGTGATTGATGTCACTATAATTTCCTATATACCTGTAAGAACCACAAAGCACAGATCATTCTTCTACATTTGGTATGAAGAAAATAACTAGGATGATGCTCACATTTTATTTTGTATTTGTGCATATAGTATTATTTTATTTTTATTACGGGCCTTATGAGCAGACAGTGACTTCCTTTCTTCTATGGACTGTCTCATAGCTTCAAATTGACAGCTCCTGGAGGAGAGAGACAGCATGTGACATGTGTACAGAATCCGAGATTGATAAGGGTATGCTTTCATTCATTATAATGACTAAGAAGGAGTGAAGATTGACAGTTCAATCACTCTTTAATAAAGACTTACTGTATTCCCATTCATGAAAGTGTTAGTCAAATTCTAAAACATTTTTAAAAGGATATTATTATTATTATTATTATTATTAAAGATTGATTTAGTACTTTCCCCTCATATGGCAGTGTAGAAAAATCTCTATCAATAAACAGAATTTTAATTAGACTGAGAACTACTCCAAAATTACTGATCTTTTTCCTCTTTTTAATTTTGGGAAATATCTTTTCTGCTGACAGACTGACAAGAGGCAGGACTTAAATGCATGCTTACTGTAGTTTAACAGGGTGCTAAACCTCAGCGGAGCCAAAGGACTAATACACCATTCCAGACAAGAGGGGATCAAGCTAGGTTATGTTACTTTTAATTTGCTGTGGACAGAGGTCTCTGACTCACATTGACTGAATTAAAACATTAATGACAGAGACTAATGACAGAGTCCACTGCGAAGGACTTGGCAGAGCCGGGTACGAGCTTTGACTCACAGAGCAGCTCTGTCCACAGCCCCTTTTCCTGGAGGAGCTGGTGCTCGATGACGGGCTGGTCCATGCTCCTGCGGAGCAGCAGTACACACCGGTCACTGAGGGAAGCCAATGTTGACCTCGGCTTCCACAGGCTACCAGGCTGTAGCTTGTGTGAGAGCAGCCTGGACACCCCTGTGGTGGGATGGGCAGCAGAGCTGCTGTCTTGGGGTACACGGTACCAGCTCATGGCAAAGAAAGTCACCACACAAACCCAGTCTCAACATGCATGCAGGGTAAAGGAGGCAATCATACAATCATGTTAAGTCTTGTCCTCTGTTACAACTATTCCTCTTCCAAATTCTTTGAGGACCTCTTCAAGCTTTCTCTCCCAAAGCAAGATTTAGTTAGATTTGAGCAGTTTCACACCCATTTCTTTCCTTGATTCCCCTGCCAAATGGGATTGATTTGTCAGTTTGTCTTATTGTCTGTTCATGTTCTACAATAAGATGGCGATCTCCCATCCCCAAGAAGCTTATAGGGTTTTTTTTGGCAGTGAACGAGTCATATTTTTCCACTGTTTGGCTGTGAAAATGATTGTTCTCTGTCTTGTGTTGACTGATTAAGTGAAGTGCAGATATAGACAACCTCGTTATTTAAAAAAAAAACACCTCTCGCTTCAGCTGATTGGGTGGAGAGAAGGTTTTGTTCCCATAGCAACATTTTGCGTTCGAGCCTGCAGAAATGAGGCTGACTAGAGGCATTTCAAACGTGCTGGATTTAAAGAGCGGGTTGCGCTCTACAGTGTGTTTTCATTTTTGCACCTGACAGAATTATTTAGTAAACACCAGAGAAACAAAAAGAAAAATCTTTGCATCCCCATACGTGAAACTTGAGCCTGCTGATAGTAGGTATGCTACAGAGCATCGCTTGAACTGCTCTTGTAAAATGCACACAGTGAAGCAACCTGACCACGTTACTATCAGTTGTCTGAACAGACACCACAACTTTAAGTAAAAATCAGTCCAAAGCTCAGATGTCACTTTTGTAAGAGTTCTTCTCCTACCTTCAGCGGAGACAACAACATTGAGCATGGTGTCTGGAGGGAACTAGCTAGTAGGCTGAGGAAGAGTAAAATCCATGCAGGAGGTTGTATCTCAGCGACGTGGAGCAGCTGTAGGGGAGGGGCTGTTGAATTCTTGCAGAAGTGGCAGACAGGACGAAGGAAAAAAAGTCTTTCCCAATACAAGGAGCTGCTGAAGAAAGACACCACTGGAGAAAGAATGGAGGACAAAAGCAATTTAGGTTCTGGTTTTTGCACTTCACACTGTAAAAGTTGATCATGCGGTAGCAGGGGTAATTTTGTGGCTAAAGAAGAGGGAATTAGACTTCAATGACAAAGGGACAAGACAAGGAACGTATTTCACTTCAGGACTTTTGGTTCATTTGTGAAATACTGGGAAAGAAGGACAGAGTAGAACAAATTTGCAGTAGTCTTTAAGGGAGATGATACAAACCTTCCTCTCTGGCTGCCATCTATCCGTGTTTCACCAGACATACCCTCTCACTCAGCACAAATCTTGTTCAGGCAGAACTGGAAGATTCCACATATTTACCCAGGATTTCACTTTGGGAGTGTCCTGGTTCCGGACACTCTGGAGGTTAAATCACGTTAAACCACGACAGGAGGTACACAGCTCAGTGGCACAGTACACACATGTCAGAGTACAGTGATTTGGTCCAGGAAAAAATGATGGTAAGTCACCCAGGAGGACAGAACTGCAAGCAAAATGCACACATAGAGTCAATGTTAGAGTACTTTAGGAATTAGATATTATATTAATATATAGTGATACTTTAATGGGAAATTGAGTCACCTTTTCTCCGTATTTGTCTTTGGGCACTGATAAGCAAAGTAATGACAAAAAAGTTGATGTTATTGGCAAATACCTTAGTGGGAACAAGTTGAGAGAGCATTGTTGTAGTGTAGCACCATTCAGCTGGTAACATAAAACTGTAAAATGGCCCAGGTATGAGAGGGCAGTAAATTGTTACCTAAAGCTTTTTGGGGGAAAGGAAATACAAGCAGATTAATTTCAGAAGTTTTGTGGAAGGAAGACACCTCACACCAAAAAGTATGAGTGAAAGTCAGAGGAAATATGAAGCAGGCATGGTCATGCTGAATGCCTGTTGCTCTCCAGTTATCCAAGCTTCATCTGAGCTGACCAGCGTGAGCTGGAGTTCCCACCTATCATGTTCTGATTAAGTGGCATTATTGCATGTGAGTAAAGCTCTTTGAAGACCAGCAAACTAACACGGCTTTCTCAAAACAGGCTTGAAAATAATTGTACAACACTTGTTAGTCATAATTTTTATTAGAGGGTTTTTGGAGGAGGAGATAAGTTTGTGTACAAGGAAACTGATCAAGGGTCTGTTCTTGGAGATCACAGATCAGTCCCACCAAATCATGCACTGCTTCATGCCCAGCCTTCCTCTGAAGATGCCTGGTATTGCACAAGCAATAAGTGGGCTAAAACTGTAGGAGAAAAGGGGCACACAGGGTGATGTAAGAGTGAGTGTACCGAGGAGGAACATGGAGAGAGCTTAAGGCACCAGAAGGGCAGGAGAAAGGGTGGGTGCCAAGAGCCATGCAGAGTCACAACAACCGATAAAGATCACCAAAAAAAAAGATAGTGATGGGATGAAAGTGGAAACACAAGCAATCCTGATGCCCTGAAATTATCTTATCTCAGACAAGACAAGACAAGTCAAGTCAGCGAAGTTAATTATTTGCTGCTGGTTGGCCAGATGGCCCTGGAGTTGTATCAAAAATCCCTGCCCACCACATTTCTCGATAGGTCTGGATTCCAAACTTTTCATCTATCTTAAAATGCTTTCAAAATAAAGGGGTGGGCTCAAACTTCTGTAGCTCCAGAAAAAAAATGTGGAGGTCAACAGTGCAAGAAGGCGGCAGCAGTATTCC
>NW_008824473.1:3030533-3032650 GCF_000699105.1 Pygoscelis adeliae
GCTGTTATGAGGAAACAAATAAAAAACATGCGCTGAAGTGAGTTATCTAATACAGCTTTTGAAAGATACAGACATCAGGGTCTATCTCCAGGGCAAACGGCTCAGCCCTGCATTCTGAGAAGACAAAAGCTCTGGCCTTGACGTGGGCAGCCAGATTTCCAACAACCTGTCGTTAGAGATCCCGAGGAGGCTGCTCTATGAAAAACCACGTTCAGTTGCTGACTTTAGATAGTTTCTGGCTCATCAGGAAGGGAAGATTGCTATGAAACTTGTTCCAAGGTCTTGAAGTCTCCTAATGCATAAAAAGCCAAGGTACCAAGCACTGAGGTTGGGGGTACTCTAAGAACCCCATACATGTAATTTAAGCATTGCAACAGCTGAATCTTAGGGTTCCAACTCTCTTTTAATCATACTCAGAGATCTTCTTCAGAAAAGAAGTGATTCCAGAGCACATGTCTTTTCATGAGTGTAACTACAGAGAAAACAAACCAAGTACCCAGAGCAGATTCCCATATGCCTACGGTCCAGGATTATTGCTGATGTTCTTATTCCTCTCGATTATCCCGTTTCACTTATAGGTAAACTAGTAATTGTATCAAGCTTACACAATCAACCCTCACGCAAGAAGGAGATGTGCACTTCAGTGAGAAATGTCTGGAAGAAAGGAAAGCCGTTTGAGAGTCTGTCACGACCAGGGGTGACAGCAGATACATTAAGAGGGATGTGTCCCGTAGCATTTTACGCTGGGCAGCGGACAAGAAGAGTCAATGACTGTAGCAGGTAGTATTCTTGGAAACACCACTGATTTCTGTGAATAGTCATCTAGAGTGGCTATGAAAACATCATATCATACCTGTAATACAGAAATTTTGGCAAAATGAGGGGTTCTTCATTTTTGGGAGACGAGAAAGGGAAGAGGCAACCTGAGCAAGTGAATAGAAGCGCGACTGAAGCCCGTATAATCAGACCTGAGAGAGAAGTAACTAACAACCAGCATCATGAGACACAAATTAACATGCTAATAGGAGCCCAGCAAATCTGAGCCCAATAGCTGTCACCAACAATGTAACAACTATTGGTTAACCATAACCGACATAAAAAACCACTAGTCTCGCAGGTTCCACGCAAGTGACCCCCCCCTCCATTTTAGCACCTTAATGCGACATTGCGCTAAGTAATACCTTACACCACAAGATCAAAGGCAGCAGCATCTGACTCAGTCTGCACAGCATCGCAAACGTGATGGCTGAGATTTGATGGCCGAGTACTGCGGTGTGCCTCCCTGCTCTCCATGACATAAGGTTACGAACTCTGTATTAACCTGCCAGCTAATATTCAGTCCCTTCAGCTGAACTGCTCCTGTCAAACTAATTCCAAATGTAAATGCGATGACAGTTTGCTCTAACGTCTTTGTCTCCTTTTTACTTACTAACTAGCCTGCTGGAAATGTGTTTACCATGGGTCGCTATACGCTCACAGGACTGAAGTTTCATGAAAAGTTATTGAGAACGTACCACGACACAGGGAAAACTTGAAATAACGGGTTGCCCTGAGATAAGCCACATCCTTCAGAATCTGAAACGCGTGGTCCTGTCCTCCCGAGACACGGTACAACCTGCTGCTCCGTCGGCTGTGTTCAGCTGCTGGGCATACAGGCTCACCCGGGGGGTGCGTGTGTGCAGATGTAACACGCCAAGCAACGATTCACCTCCACACACCGGACAGCAGGAGCCCTGGATTATGGCATTTAACGTTAATACAGAAAGTACGTTATAATTAGCACTAAATACCTTTCGAGATCGGATTCTATTTTAACTTGAGAACAGCTTGTAGCTCTGACAGTGTACTACAGCTTGCAGGAAAAGTAAATTGCTCCTGGAATAGGTGTAATTTGCTTCGGGTGAGACTTGCTTCGTTATGGGAAACTGGAGCACTATGACCACGTACAGCGTGTTTAAACACCAGACCAGAGCGGTCCAAGTGGCCTCCCACGGCCCGGATCTGGCCGGGGCGATGAAGCCATCCAGCCTGGCACCCGCCTCCTCCCCAGGAGGGGAAGCAGCCCTCAGCCCTGCCCTGCTCTGGCCCAGACCAGCCGACGCTGCACAGCCGGGAGC
>NW_008824473.1:3033831-3036522 GCF_000699105.1 Pygoscelis adeliae
CGCGTGCCGGTCGGTGCCCCGCCAGCCCGCCGCTCTATTGTTCCTTGCGCGGTAGCAGACGATCCCTTCGCTGTAAAATCTCGGGCAGGGAGAGACTTCGGCGAATGGAACAGCTCTTCATTTGCACGTTAGGCAGCAGCGCTGTTTGTTTTGTGTGAAGGCGAATGCAAGACTCTTGTGACTGGTGAAGGCGCTGCTAAAAGCTGTAGAAGAATAACCTGAAGGTCTGAGCCGAGGGAGGGTGGCTACACAGCAGCACCAGAGCCACTTTGGAGCTGCAACCACAAGCTATTAAAGTCAGTGGGAATCCTTTCCCTGACATAAGAGGGTGCGCATACAGACCTTCCAGCTCCTGTCACAGTTTTCAGTACTCCTACAAGCTTTCCTTCTAGGTGGACCTGGGCTGCTTCCCATCATTGCTGGCAACTGGCTGTAACAGGAAAGTGCCAGTGTAGAGGAGCGTTATCAAAAGAATGAATCATGTAACTGCTCAGGCTTTGTGTCCCGCTGTTGTTCCTGCCTTGCTCTCATTTTGTGTTATCTTCCCAAATTTTGTTGTTTCAGCTTTAGGCCCGCTAGCCTAAGTGTGCAGTAGCTCAGACAACTGGAGTAGCAAGACATCCCTCAAAATTCGTGATAAAAGGCGTGGGAAATCTCTAGCCTCGCTGCGTGGTGAGTGAGGTCGTTGGAGCCTGGGGTCCTCTTCAGCACTTCTGAGCTGTTGATCCGTGCTCCGACGGCTGCACTTGGTTTGGCAGAGGCTGAGTGACACAGAACAAACACGATGATTTAGGACTTCCCTTTGTTCTGGAGAGAAACCTTCCACTTAGCCAGGCTCCTAAAGCCCGGCATTGCTAATCTCTTTTTACAAATATTCCCAGAGCAGTATTTTATACTGTTAGTGTTAATTATTGTGTAGTTATTACACAGTTTGGACAGGCTGGGTAAGAGAAAGCTGATTAATTCTATCCTTGCATTGTGAATAATGTGGAACAAATGCTTCATTTGAATTTTACCTTCTTCCACTACCCATCATACTCCATTGCTTACAAGGAGGGGGAGTGCAGAGATGGTCAAGATTTGAAATTAAGGGTTTATTAAAGGTCAAAATGACCTTGGGGATTGTGGATGCAAGGTATGTGAGCCTTGTTTCTTTTTCATACCTAAATCTGTGGCTGCCCAAGGGCTGAATCGGAGTTTGAGGGTTGCTCTATGCTGGCAGCCTGTTCTGTGCTACACGTTCATGAGCTGTCCATTGCAGACTGAGCTCCGTGTGAATTGTAGGCCACCTGTGCTAAATTCCTCTGCTGTACCATGAGAACTGGCGTGGTACCAAGAGAACTAAGCTAACTTTAGCTTAAAAATGATAAAAATGGTAATCCCTAATTCTTAGGCAACACCTCAGAGCTAATGAAGGCTGCATGAAGAACCGTCTGAGAAAAGGAATCTCCTTTTAGGAAAAAGTAGCAAGAAATAAAGAAACCCTACGATTGCAGTCCTCACTTTGGATCACGAGTGCCCAGATCCTACTTTAGGCATCCCATTGGAGAACCTTCCTCAACGAGTTCATGGATTAGGTCCTTAGCATGTCTTCGAAAAATAGTAGTCATGTGGGCAACGAACAGTTAAAATTAATTTCATGTCATGGCTGTCTAGGCTGGAGTATGAAGCTTCAGTGTCGATTGCTTTGTCTCCTCTTTATTCTCTGCTATTCCAGAGGAGTTTCTATCATTTGTGACTTAACATCACCTTTTTTGCTTTTATATCTGTCAGGAAGGGAAGATAAAATAGGGAGAAACCCCTGTTTTTCTATTGTTCTGCCTGTTGCGTGATTTTATGGTCAACAAGAGGAAGCCTAACATTAGGGACCTCTCTGACTTTGCTGTCCCTGAATGCAGTTGATGTTTCACTGATTGCTTCAAAAATACGTTAAGCTGGAGAGGACTGGGCCACTGAGATAGAAAGCTGAAATGCTTGCACAGGGTTTAGTATGGGTCAACAGCTCAGTGTTAAATCCACATTTTCCATTTGGATCAAGTTTTCCGGTGCCATCTGTGCTCATAAAGGAGCAATAAGTAGAAGAGTTGTTTCGGATGTCTCAGAAGCATAGTAAAAACCTGGGGTTTGTTGCCAGAGACGGATGAAGTAATGTCCTTGCCTTTCCCTTTGGGGGTGTACTGGATTTCTACTCTAACGTGGAGAAAAAGTGCCTGTGAGGATGGGTGGAATCAGTGAAATGTTAGTGTCTTGGTGGAGCTACTGCTGAGTTCAGGGGGGAGGGTGGGCTTTCCCTAAACTGAGCCCTTGGTTGCTCAGGTGAGCTGATCTCTCCAAGGATCTCTGCTCCCTGTGCTTCAGTCACTGAAACAGGGTGAAGTCCTTCAGGCAGTGGTGACCTGAAGCTAGCAGTAGCACGCAGGTGCTGGCAGTCCTGCGGCATCAAGAGTGACACAGTGATGCTCTGTGCATCCTCCTCTGCACTTTAGCTCGCCAGCGCAGAGGCACATCTTAGGCAGATGACCCTCCATGTGTTCCTCAAGTCCCTGCTGTAGTCCGTGGAGGAAAGCAGAGCAGCTCGGGCTAAGTGAGGTCAGGCACTGTATGCATCAGAGCTGTGCAGTATGGAAGAGAGACCACCACGGGGAAGGACGGGCAGTAGCAAGACACTGTTGGCCTGCTGCTTTCAGGGCT
>NW_008824473.1:3036549-3063625 GCF_000699105.1 Pygoscelis adeliae
TGCCCCCACTAGGGAGCAGTTTAGACCTCTCTGCCTTCACACCCCCCTCCTTCTGGCCCCTCCAGTTACGTATGTCCAACCTGCTTTCTAAAATCCTCTGAGTACTAGTGAGGTTGAGGTTTCCTGATTATCCTAACACCTTATTTGAGATGCACTACAGGAGTTTCATCCTTCCAGAGGGCGTGCCCCCCTTTCTTGTCTCTACACACTCTCTTTTCAGACTTGAGAAACATGACAGCTGTACGTACAGAGTTTCCTGGCCACCACTGCTTTTCCTCCCTCTTCAAGCTGTTCGGACTAGTTAAAGATAACATAGGCATTTCCAAGTACTTTCTTGCTCGTATGAATACACGTTTTTAAGAACACCATTGCGTAGTATCTAGGTGCTGCAGCTGGATATATAGCTAATGTCAGCTGAGGTTGGTCCACTTGATTTCATTTCAGGTGAAAGATCCAATTCTTTTTCTTCCATATGCCCCTCACTTTTCACTCAGTTTCTTATTAATAAGAAAATACTAATGCATATATAAGCAGGAAGAAAATCCCTGAAGTTTTTTTCCTGTTTTTACATAGCTCCCCCTTCCCGGTCATTCAAATAAAATAGATTGGCATTCTAGTTAATAGAGACAAGCTGTCTATTAGACATTGCAGGAAGGCAGTAACAGAGTTGAGAGAGGAGAGACTACATTTCCAGGCAACGGGTGGAAAGCCAGTTCTCCAAAACTCAGCATTCTTGTCTCTTTGGACTTGTTTCTCTTTCAGCTTCTCTTGCCAGATGACTACCTATCTTAATTGACCATATTAGGAGCTAATTTATTCAGCCTAGACAGTCCTTCACCAAATCACTGAAGTACATATTAGATATCAATTCTCATTTGTATCTGCTTTTATTATCTTTTTGAATATCAGCTCTGTGTATCTTGATCATTTTCACTAGGGAAAACAAATTCACATGTCGAATTCTGCTGGAGTTATTTCTTCAGGCCAGATGTACCCACACTTGGAAATTAATGGAAATCAAACACATCAACAAGAAATTAGTATTTAGGGACAACAAAAAGAAGAAATTAGATACTGAAAATCCGGGTTGGGCTAAATAAAGTGTGTAATGAAGATGAAATTGTGTGCTACTTCTGTTTTTATTGTATCGTTTAATGTTCTCAGGTGGTTTTGGCTCTGACACTCAGCAATCAGTAGCTACTCTTGTAGGAGGGAAAGGGAACAGTAGTGCTCTGATTAATTCATAAGGTAGTTAGGGGGGGCATACATACTTTGACAGGTACAGATCAGTGCTACATCTTGCTATAGATTTTATTCACCAGAAGTTTGAGCAGAATGAAAGCTTTATTTTTAACCGAGTTGTCACTGTCTGGTCTTTACAACCTGTTGGGCAAAACTGCACATAATGGGACAATTTGGGCGAATGGAAGTGGGTGGCACCATAGCTCTGCTGGGGAAAACAAGTGCCCTTTTGGTATTTTTAGTTGCTCGGAGATTGTCTTCAAATAGTATATAGCACTGTCAGTCAAAGACTACATTTCAGGGTTGAGGTAATAATGAGATTTTCCTTATTCAGCTATTTCAGAGGCTCTACTATTTTGGCTACCCTTGGGGAATACAAAATGTGTTACCAGTTAAATCCATGACAACAGATAACTTGCTTAAGCATTAGATTTAGCCAAGCTAACATGCATGCAGTTGAACTGGGTGAGACACGGGCCACCCTGGCATGAGGGAGCGCTGAATAAATCCTTGCTCCAAACACACTGAAGCGTGGGCTTGAATAGGGGTCTCTGCCCTTCAGGAGAAACAGGACAGACGGGCAGTTGGAGATTTCTGCTAGAGCTTGGGCAGGCTGTGACTGGGGGGGATTTAAGTGGGTTTTAGTGGATTTTTAGTGAATTTAGGTGCCTGGAGGCATTTAGGTGCCTGAAAGATTACATGATGTGTGAGTGAGGATTTTGGTGGGACATCAGCGTTGGTTTTGAAGGACTAAAGATAAGAGGATTTCCTGCCTTTACCTCAAGCACTCCTATTTGCTAAAGAGTTCATCTTTCCCATCACTGCTTCTGCTGTTTTTTTTTTTCTGTGACTCAGCTGATTAGCAGTAGGATCCATCTCTGCCAACAGTGTCTATGATGCAAATACAGACCAAAACGGGGCCAAAATTTCCCAATGCTCGAAAAGACTTGAAACAATAGCAAGGGAATAAAGGGGACCAAGGCAATGAAGCTGAGGCTTCAGGCTCGGCAGTGGTGTGTGCTGTGGCAGGCAATAGGTGATGGAAGGGCAATTAATTCTGCTCTGCAATGCAAACTAGGATGTTTAAAAGGTACGCTGGTATTTCTGCAGTTTTGGAGGTCTTAAGTTGGGAGTGTCATTGTGGTATAAATAAATGTCGATGAGTTGTGTCAACTATATCTACCATCTATTTAAAATCTCTGTCCTAAAATTTATTTTCTTAAGATTCTAGAGTAAAATTCTTTGAAGTTGGGTGAAAAGGAGCCAAAATCTAATGGAAAGTCAGTGAGGTTTATGTATCGAAGTCCCTGGGTTCACTTTTGAAAATGGGAGTTAAATGGCTGACGTGCTGTCAACTGTCTTTCTTACTGGTTGTATTTTTATCTGCCACCTCTGTTGGTAAGCAGAGAGGAGAGCAAGGCCTAAATGGCATGGGGAGGAAGAATTAGAGAGTGACCGATTGTTCACTGTCTCTGTCAGCAGAAGAACTGGGGCCGTCAAATGAAACCGTCAGGCCCCAGGTTCAGAGCAGACGGATGTGCTCTTCATTTAGCTGTGCAACTCCTTGCCGTTGGGTGTTGTGGGGGCCACGAGTTTCCATGGATTCAAAAAACAAGCGGGCAAATTCAAGAAGAATACTTCAAAAGCCCCTGAGTACAAAATTAACACCGCTGGCTCAGAAAGCCCTTGACCTGCAGATCCCCAGCAGCTGGAAAGTATTCTGGGGAGCAGCATTACACAATTATTCTGGTCATGAGAGTCTTCCCAAGGCATTCTCTGTTGGCCACTGCTTCAGCCAAGATACAGTCATGGATTTAATGTGAGCCAGTATGCTCCTTACAGTCCAGCACCACAGAACCGAGCTTTGTTTTCTCCTGAGGTTGCTTGTGAAATACTGAACCTATTAGAGTCATACTGTTGATTAAGCAGGTCAGCTGAGAATGTTTTATGAGTCTATGTTGTCTCAGAGAATGCGTGCATAACTTAAGATTGAAGCAATGGGAAAACAAATGGAGGAAGGTTAAGATCTCTTAAACAAGTTGGCTTCATTGAACTAAAAACAGAAGGATTTTTTTTAAAGTAATTTCTTGTGTTTGTGACTCCCGTTCAGGGCAATGGGAGGTCAGAGTGGCTGGTTGTACATTTCTTGACAGCTTGCCTCCGCCAGGACCAACGTTTCCCTGTCCTCATGTTCTGAGGTGGGGACAAAGCAGATTCTAGCACAAAAGACACAAAAAAAGGACAGATAATATCTTTTCCTCTGTATACTCCCCACTGCTGGAATGTTGACCTGGTGAGAAGACAATAAAATCTTAACTTTAGAAAACATATATGAAAAAAATCTCCAAACAGACATGACAAAAAAGGGACAGATGAGATGATTGACCTTTTTGGTTGTGAGGAAGGGAGGGAAATTTTGCCTCCCTTAACAAAGATGATTTCCAGGTCTGCCCAGTGATAAAACTGCAATTTCCAAAGGGTTTTTCATTTCCATTGCTTGGGGCATGGCTGTGCTGGATTGAGCAGCCAAATAAGTGGAGTTAATAGGTTCAGCTTGGTATGAATTCCTGGTAAGCCAGCCATGTGTGACTATTTTTCCCTGTCAGCCCTTCCTGCAGTAGTGCAAAAATGGATTTCTTCAGTCTGCTGCTTTACGACGTAGCAGAGGTACATTTAGAAATTGGCATCGATGGTTTGTGTTTTGGTCTCCACAGCCGCCTGTTTCCTCTGAGAGAAGCGGCAAGTCCTGCTCGGGCGAGGATGCGGCCGGTGTGTCCGCCCAGCGCACCAGACAGTAACACCCCTCTTCCAAATAATTAAGCTGAGATTGAGCAAATCTGGGTATTTCCTGGACTGACCAGATCATTTGATATTAGATTCTGTGTAGTTTGATGACGACTGAGGTCTCCTTAAGTTATAATATCCAACTAACTGATGTAGCATCTTGAATGCTTTGCGGTGGGACTTCTAGGCCAAATATCCCAAACGTTTCAGACCAGCAGATTATTGTGAACTGTTAACTCCTGTAAAACTATATTAATAGCTTTTCAGTTGGCAACTGTTACCCATTTCTGGTCTGTGCACCATTTTCTGAAGCCTCAGCGATGGTTTGCAAACAGCACCAAGCATTCAACGTACCTCCTCCTTGCTGCCTGAGGAGTAATTTCCATCTTCAGAGGATAAGTGGCACCAACCTGTGGTGCTTGGTACGATGATGCCTCCCCTGAAACAGGGCTTGTGGCTCAGTGGCTTGGGCTTTGGGCTTGGTTAAACAGGTACGCTGTTTTCACTGGGCCGTTGACCTGACGTGGGATTTTGTAGGCAAATTTGTTTGATCTTTTTCTGCTACGGTCTGTCTTGGGCATGTTGTTGGTGAAGAAACATTTTCTCTTGTTGAAGAGTGAGTAAGACTTCCAAAAATCTTTGATAGTCTCCAGTTGTAAGGTGAAAAATGGCTAGGGCTCACCTTTTCTGCCCTACTGCAACACCTGTGCATGCCCTGACAGATCTCATGTGGCTTCAGGACCTGTAAAATGAGGACACTGGCTCTTTGGTCACTGGTTTCCTGCTTCTCAACAATTGATCTTAAGCTATTGTATTTAATGTAGTGGAGCCTGACCCTGAAAGCCAGAAAGTATTATAAAAGGAAATGCTTCACTGGCCCATATTATTTTTGTCAAAGCTGTTTTTAATAGAAAATAAGGCTTTGATTTAAAAAAAACCACACCACAGAAAATATATTTCTGCTGAAAATACTGATTTTTCCCTGAAAAACTAACCTCTAGTTAAAAAAAATGGCTTAAAGCTCTTTATTCTCAATGGGAAGTCAAAATCTTTTCCAGGAAGGGAAAATACATTTTTTTTTCCCAACAGCAGTAGAGTATCAATGCTTACTAGTTTGATTCAGATATTCTACTTTTTTTGTAAATGAGTTGGTATTTACATTTGGTATTCCGTTTTTTTATTATTGTTCATCTTGGACATTTGCTAGCATATAATTATTCATACCAGTAATTGAATTTGCAAATCTCCCAGTAGTTCTCTATCCTTTTCAGATGCTCTGAAAACTGTTCTATTACATGTTCTTTTTATCTTTTTGTCTTTTTGAGCTTATTTCTGGGCAGATTTAAACACACTTTTTAATGCATTTCAATTATCTCACTTTTTGTCAAGATATATTTTCAGGTAAGACAATTAATTAAAACTCCATTAACTGTTTAAAAAGGACACGTCTGCTAGTGGCAAGACTTTGGTACTGGCCTACTTGAGTTAATGAGTGCAAATGGATGTATGATACATATCGACTTGCTCAGAAATAAAGGGGGATTTTTGTCCTTTTTTCTTGCTTTTTTATGTATAAAGGAAGCCTGAAGAATTACTCTTTCCATTGCTTTTTACCATTTCGATTCAGTCTATTCGGGTCTTCCTGAGAGTTAGATTGCAGGGTTATTTTATTTTATTTTATTTTATTATTTTTATTTTATTTTCTTCTATTTTCTTCTATTTTGTTTTATGTTGCTGAAAGCAGGGCTGGTTGTACAGACTTGGGATGCCTTCTCAGCAAACGGATTCCCTCTCACCTTTAGTAAGAAAGAATTAGGACAACTTTTTTAAGCTTTTTGCTCTTTGCATCCACTCTCAGCAAAGGTATAACCGTGCCCAGCCTTGCAGCTGAGAAGCTGTGTCCAGCCTCAGAGGCTTTTTTCCTCCTGCTGCCAGACCGACCCGTTCCCATACCTGCTGTTCCCTTCCCACCGGAGCAGCCAGTCGCTGAGGTTGTTTGTTCCGGCCGTGGGAAAGCTCAGGTAGACCGAGTTGTTTTTCCAAACTGCTTTGCAACACAAAGAAAACTTTTCAGAGAGGGCTGCTTTCACTGCCGCTTGCTGCTGCCAGGTCAGCTACTGGTCCAGGCAGACTGGGCTTTTGTGGCTTGCAGAGCACCTGCACGGGAAGGCTTTTTGCAGCTGAGCACAGAGACTACCTTGATGAGGGAAGAGAGCAGGAAAAAGGTCCGTCTTCAGAGTGGTAAGTGTTATATTACATTAATAAAGTTTGATCTTTCTTATTATTGGGGAGGAGCGTAACCAGAGAGCTTTCTAGGCTGTAACCCCGAGTGCCATCATTGCGGAAACTACGTAGAATGAGCTGAGGTATGCAGAACAAAATGCCCCCTGCTTTGGGTGATAATAGAAGCCACAGTTTCCTGACAGTTACTTATTGTTGACATACGATCACATATTTCTATATGTGATCCAAAGGGGGTTTTTATCCAAGAGGGTTTTATAACTTAGCCCTACAACAGGTGACTTCTTTTAACTACCATTTTCAGATCCTAAAAAGTAGGAGTGCAGCTTTAGCAAGCAAGAATGTGTATCTACATACATAATACTCTGGTAACTCACACATGTTGGGAGCAAAAGAACAGATTTATATCCTAATAGCCTGGCGTACCAGTTCTAGAGGTGGGAGTGTGTAGTCAAGACTTTTGTACTTGTCATCTCTGCTGCCAGACTCTACAGAAATTGGAATAATTCAAGAAAAAGATGCAGTTACTTTTATTCAGTACGTCTCTTACAGAAATACGGCAATGGTGGAGGCTAAAGGAATTTTGAATCACTGGTAGTGGATAGTAATCTAATGTAAATCCCCAGGCAGGTTAAGTTAATGTATTTGTGGCGTGGTGCCCGGAGTAGGATGCGGGGGAAGGGATGGGAAGGGATGAATCAGCTCTGATGTTTTGCAAGATCCTGCCTTCTAGTTCAATATTGTCTTGTTTTCTTTGCCTGAATTTATTCCTGACAGGTGGTGACAGAACGTTTTCATTAAAGAAAGGCGAGTACCTTCCTAGAATCACAGAAATCATATAAAGCCTCCTGTGGCAAACTGGTATTCAGACTTACAAGTAGCCGGATTCTCTTCACCAGTTCTTTAAAGCTTTGAAATTCCTCATTGCTGCCTGACCTCGCTTTTTTTCTGGGCCCCATTATCCAGCAGCGCAAGGACGAGAGCACGCAGGCTATGTCGCTTGCTGCCTACCCCTGCCCAGAGGGAGAATGGCTGCCTGCAGGAGGCCTGGTCGGCCCCAGCGGGGTTGAGCCTTTCCCCTCCGCAGCCCTCACGCAGCGGTCACGCTGACCTCCGGGTGGGCTCGGGGCAGTACCAGCGCGTGTCCCAACGAACTTTAGCACTACTTGACGGTGAATTACAGATCAGCTACGGCGTTCTTTTGCTAGAGCCTCTGAGGTTGGGGTACAGTTTTAAAACTGTCAAGATAGGGTAAGCTGGTGCTTTGACAAGCTGGGCATAGGAAGCACTCCGTAACAACAACGCTGCTGTAAGAATAACACGTTATTAGCACTTGCAAAGGGTGCTTGTGCCTCCTTTGTGAGCGGCTGGGGGAGCCACGGCTGGTGGAGCCAGGGTAGATGCTCAGGGAACAAACACGTGATGTTTGAATCTCGACCATCTAGGTGGGGTAGCTGTGCCTCACCTCATATGTCCTCGAAAGCTGGTCGCTCGAGTTTGTTGGAGCCTGCACCGCCTGCTCTGGTTTCTCAGTTGTGGTTCCCTGGTGAATTTCAATGAGAATGTGGGCCGCTGTCAGACTGCAGCATCGCAGGGACAGAGGAGAAATGACCGTCTGCAACTGAGCAGGGTGGACAGTCAACCAGACAGCTACTATTTCCAGCTTCAGGGCCAGGGATTGTGTGTGGACCAGGTCTCCGTGTACAGAGCGGGAAAGGAGAGAGGAAAAGGAGCTGCCTGATGAACCAAGCGCTGTCGTCATGAGTCTTAGCAAAGCCAAGCGTGCTGGAGGCGGTTTTTAATTGCTGGTTCTGGTGTGCTGAACCTCCACCTCCAGAATAGCCTGCCTGTAACAAGTGCCCAGGTGTTCAGGCTGGGTTTACTGTTCCCTACGGTAACTAAATTTAGACAGAATATAATGTAGAAATGAAAGACACAAATCAGTAAATCAGAGGGAAGCATGGCATTGAATTAAGTGAGGAAAAAGTAATACTTTCCCCAAGCTAAATAACAATGAGTTCATTTGTTCCTTGCTTCTGGAGCCCATTTTGATTTCATAAGCACATTTTCTTCCTTGGCACTGCTGCTTGAGGGATTTTGAAAGTACGTGTGTGTGCTCAAATTTTTGCTGTGCCTGAGATCGGCATTGTTAACTTTACTCATCTGAGTGTTTGGCTCAGTCCCTGGGGCCTATACAGTGATCAGCTTTGGCTGTTCCACAGGGCAGATTTTGGCAAACAGCTTTAGAGATGCCAACAAGGGGTGGTGGAGAGGGAGAGATACTCACCACAGGGCTAAGTGTGCATTAAAAACTTATTGCCTTGATGTACTTTAATGCTTGTAGGACTTCTCATCTTCACAGTGCTTATAAGCACTAACAAATCCTCATGACACCACTATGAAGATGTGTAGATATGTATTATCACTACGGTACATGAGAGGGCAAGAGATAAAATTTTCTTGTGTAAGGCTCGCCAAAGAAGCCAAGGGAAAAACCAGTAGTTTTAAATGACTGTCTTTTCCAAGACAACTAGAATTTGTCTTTCTAAGACACTGCATTGTAAAAGCATACACTTGCGTAGGCACATGCATCAGTGCTCTCCTGAATAAGGAAATGTTCTTAAACTAGTGCTTGGGAAACCAGTGCAGCTTTGAAATAGCTGAATGATTCTGCAGGGAAGAGCTGTCAGGTTTTTGTATCTGTTACTGAGCTTACTAAGGTTTTTCATCCTAATAGGGTTTAAGATTAGAGCTTGTTTAGCACTTTGAGACTTTTCTCATGCGATTTCTCCTTCCCTGTACTTCAGTTTGAAAGGGAGGATGGAGGAGAAGGAAAGGGACAGCTGCTCCAGAATATGTGAGGAGTGGTGCTCGGGTCCCCAGGCAGCGGACGGCAGGAGAGAGAGCAGCTGAAGGAGGTGGCTCGGGGCTGAGGATGCCTGACAGGGCTGTGGTCGTGAAACTCCAGCTAAGGGAGGAGGCATTGCTGGGACCTTCTGAGGCTCTTCTGCTAGTTCTGCTGGAGCATCCTTGGCTGGGCTCTGTAGGTCCTGGGCTTTGTCTGCTCCTGTTGCCTGTTGTTGTCATCCTTTTGTAGCCAGAGCCTTTTCAGTGTAGTTCCACCCTTGCTGCATCCACCTCCACCCATCTGTATTTGTTCTCTGCTCCTAGCAGCTCCTTGGCAACCTGCCGTGCGAGATATAATCTGCAGCCTTACTTAGAGAATTATTGTACTCTGACCTCCTCTGTATTGCAGACTACTTCTGCTTCATAGGGCTTAATCCTGCAAAGAGCTAAACTCAACTTAAACTGAGACTGCCTTCCCGCAGGTGGATTTATGGTTAAAAGAGCAGCACATGTGGGAGTACATTAACCACTATAGGGTAGAAATCAGTATGATGAATTAAATTTTTCAAGTGAAGTCTGTAAACTAATCTAGCTGTATAAAATCACTTTTTTGGGGGGGAGGATCTTCTTTCACAAATAAAAAGCTAAGGTAAAAATGAATCCCTATTTCAGTATTATTGATTTTAAAACACCGTAATGTATTTCTTTTACAGGTAGCACTAATGCTTTCTGATCAGTGGTCACTGAACATCATTCAAGATTTTTTTTATAGTATAGAGAGAGCATAAATCTAGAGATGCATTGGAAGTAATATCTTGTAAGACAAATACTTAGGTATAGCAAAGAACTAGGACACAGATAATTATGTTTCTGATCAAATTAAGTTTCTGCATAGTGAAATACCCATGAAACAACCCTTCTGAGGCATTTTAAATGGCATAAAACTCACCAGCTGTATCCCTGCTGATTCTAATGCCCATTGCAACCTGTGTGCTCTGAGCTCTACAGCCTGACACCGTGACTTGTTCACAAAAAGGCCGACCGGGTTCATTTGCTCACAGTAACGTCATTTCAGAAACTGTAAAGGCCATCTTTTTTCTGTACCTTGGGTTGCTCCATGAGAACCTCTTTATTTTCTGTCCTCCTTCGAAGGAGGTGCTCCCTCAAACACTGCCTCCCACCTTCCATCGCACTGCTGTCCTCTTGGGGTCCATCCACCAGTGCTGCCTCCTTTCAGACTGCCTTGTCCTGCCCCGCAGGCTCTGCAGCTCTGGCTTGCCTTAGCCCTGGTCCATGTCTCCTGCTATGTGACCTTTGTGTAGCTCTTCCCGGTTCCCTCATGGCTATTCTGTTGTCCCCTTCTCTGGTTCTCGGTGCTGCTTTTCTGCAGTCACTGGGCTGAAGGGGGTACCAGACCTTTTCCTCCCTCTCTCCTTTCACTGAATCCCACTTCTTTCCCGAAAGCCCCCTCAGAGCCAGCACCTTTGAACAGCGTTGCCCTGTGACTAGGACTTTGTGTACAGGTCTCTCTCAGCTCTCTTATACTATTAGGATGCTTTTCAGATAATGAGGTATAAAAGAGTGAAATTATTTACTCTTAAGAGCTGGATTAGACTCATGTATCACTTGTAAACTTCTCTTCCTGAAAACAGAGCAGAAGCTGATGTCCCAATTTTTCCTAATGCCATATTTTGATAATTTTTCTGTTAGCTGGTGGGACATGCTGCTATCCGGGAACCAGACTCCTGTGATGCTTTGGCAGTTGTGAACCTCCCTATGCTTTCCGTGGGCTCTTCCCAAGAAGATGAACTAATTGATCAGTAAAGTGTTTGGTTTCCCCCTAGACTTTGATTATGTGTCTTGTGGGTTTTGCTTCCCCTTTTAGGAATGCCAGGTAGACACTGGTAATGGTGATTAGTGAGTCTGACGCCTTGGTAGTGTTGTTTGAGGTAAACACATGGGAATTAATTCATTCTGAGGAGTTCTGCGTAGTCCCTCACCAGTATATAAAAAAGGGGGTATGTGAAATCCTTTGCCAAGCTCGCTCTGTTTAAGTATCATGGATTGCTACAACAGACTAAGAATTAGTATCTGCGTGTCACATTTTCGTAGTACTAGTTTAAACTAATTGAATTGTGTATGATTTGCCTTCTGGACTCTCACTCCTACTAAAAACAACTGATGATCAGTGCCATTGTAAGTTAGACATGAGTAAAACACTGTTCAGCTGAACAGCTTGAATAATGTAACAAATGGTGCCATTTTGCATGCCTATTCAGAGCGCAGAAAATTTATAGTCTTCCAAAGCTGGCGTCCTGCCACTTGATTTGTGGGTTTCTAGCAGTTTCAGACCTAAAGCCCAGCTTACCTTAGAGTTAGCATAATCACGCTGTCCGGTCATAAGCATATAAACTGCACAGATTATGTTTGGAAATTACATTGTGGAAATACAGATGGGTCTGTTTAATGAGGTACAAAACCTGTTTTGCATGAAATGTATAAACCTCAGTTATCCATATGCCACAAGGGACAAAGGATAATTTTGATAATCAAGCTTTCAGAAAATGGCAGGAATATTCAATATGATAAGCATTAAGAATCATGACCTCATCTGGGATAACACAAGGCTTGGATAATTGAAGTGCTTCTGCATTGGATTCGAAGAGTGTAGTAGTATTTAATGTTTGGGCTCCAGTTCAATAACTGTTATTAGTTTCCAGCTCAGAAAGATCCATAAGAGCCAAGTAGGTCTAAGTGCTTCGCACTGCCACTGGTAGTCTTCAGTTAGCTATTATTGGGGATAGAAAAGGAGAATTTGATAGCCTGCTTCTCAAAGAAAGCCAATGTGTCATTTTACACAGTTAAGTGTATTTGCTGACTCAAAAAAAAAAAAAATAGTGGGCTTAATTTTGACTGAGAGTTGTCTTTTAAAGATAAATTCTTTTCTTTTTGTTAAGGTTTGGAGCTCAGAATGTTTTGGGATTTTTTTCCTGCTCATTTAGAGTAAATCCCACTTCATTTGAATTAATTACCCCTCCTATGGTGATATTTGAAATAAAGACAGTTTTGGATGCTCAAAAAAGGAAAAAAAAAAGACTAAAACTCATCATATGAATCTTACTGATAGAATCTTACTAACTTTGCATGCTGGTGTTCACAAGTTCCTCCATCCTCCCGCCTCCCACTATCGCTGCCTTTTGGTTTTTAAATGCATGGAGGGTTTTTCAGACAACTCCAGTAGAAGTAAGCTTCACATTACCTTACTAGAGTGGTAGGGATCAACTCAAAATTATCTGAGTCGCTACACACTGCAGAGATCTATGTTTACGTTCTTGGTATGAATTAGCATATTCTCCTCTTTGAAATACCAGTAAGTTTATAGGAAGTGAGGACATCCTCATGTTTATATGGGTGGGCCGTTTTGGTGGCTCTCCAGCTGTTCTACTTGACTGCTTTGCATTCTGCCAGACTGTGTGTAAGTGTGTCTTCTGCTCCACGGGCAGAACGAATAGATGAATCCAAACAGATAGATGCATGAATGAATGGATGTTGTTTGTCTGTTGAGATGCAGCCTGGGTCAATTCACTGGCAATTGCATGTCCTGAAGTCAGTCTATAGCTGACACTGCTTCATTATTCCACCGCGCAGTGTGCTTGGAAAGGGGTTTGTGGCCCATCCGTTGTCTCACCGGCTTTTTGAACACTTAAGTCATTGGCTAAAAGGATGCCAGTGCAAGGTCACTACTGGGATGTAATGCTAGATCAAAAGTACTTGTAAGAAAGAAAATGTCTAAGGCTAGGCTCAGGTAGTTCTGCTATAATGTGTTCTTCTGCATAGCATGTGGTAGCTGGAGGTGGGCAAGCCATACTTTGTGGTAGAGACTGCAAAAATAACAGTGGTTCAGGACCTTGCATGTTCATAGTAGAGGGCTGTCTGAAAGCTGAGGAGTTCTTTGCAGTGCAGGAGACCAGCTGGATACAGAAGATGAAGGGGGACCTGAACTCATGGCCTTGCTGTTTTCAGACCAGCTGGGCTCCTACGTGACAACGCTGCAGAAAGTTCTTCAGTTGGTGAGCATTTATCTTCTGACCCATTTATTTTCTTTGTGCTACGAATAACTGGCACTGTACACCGACACACAACCAGCATCTCATTCTCTGGCTGTGCACAGGGTATTTGGTAGATATGAGCTGTGCAGTAGGGTCTTTATCTTTGCGTTCAAGATTTGTTAAGAATCAGTCTTGCACTATTCTCTCCCAGATTGTCATCATCTCCTTCCTTCTTATACCTGGCTTTACGTCCCTTTTGCAATTCATTTAAAATAGTGTCTGCTCTACTCTGTTGTTTTACAACAGCAAATCGATAGTCACAGGGAATTTCTGTAGCTCGTTTTACCATAACCACCATTCATTCCCTGTGACTCTGCTTGAAAAGCCTGCTTTCCCAGACTCTCTGCCACTCTTGTTCTGCACATTAGATATGAAACAGAAAATTACTTCTTAGAAGTGTCTTTGTTGGCTATTAATGTGGCACAGAAAAAGAGCAGAATCTTTAGTTATTACATGCCAGAGGACAGTCAGTTGTACAAAGTGGGGATATATTACACACACAAACATACATTTTGAAATAGAAGGTGCAGTGCTTGAACAAAAGTATCTGAGGCATTTTGTTTCTCAGGACAAAACTTAGCAATTTAAAAGTAAATAATATATGTGAAAGTATATGTGCCAATGATGTTAACCCTCACTGTATCACTGAGATTTCTGTAGGATGACTTTATTCGCATGATTTCAGTGGGAACCCTTTGTGTGGTTGTAGAGTATAGAAAGTGTCAGGGGAAATATTCGGAGGTAATGTTTCAAAGCAGTGCCACCTTATGGTTCATTTCAGAATGGGAACATGTGGCCTCCCACCCATGCAAAACATCCTGTGTATCTGGTTAGGCTCCCGAACTTTCTTAGATGGTCACCTTCTGTGGTTCTGATGACAGGGGTCAGTGTTGGCCTATACCTATCACTATCAGGACTAATTGCAGAGAAACAAATGTAATTATTAGCCTGCTTCTCAAAGAAGAGCCGTTCCCTCTGTACAATTAACCATCCCATTGCTCACATGGGCAAAAAATCCTGCCCCGAGTCCTTCCTTCCCAGACTGCTTGCAGAGGTGCACGTGCAATTACTGTCTAGGGCTCCCATTTCTGCTGAGATGTTGCGCTCTAACCCAATGTCACAATCTATAATCTTGATAGCTGCAGCCCATGTTCATCATACCTACCCCTGCAGTCCTGTCGTTCACACCACAGTAAATAATCGCTGACTGGCCAAGAGCAGGAAGAAAGGCTTTGAAGTTCTGCAGCACTGTTGCTCACCTAGACCCCTGAGCCCTAAGCAGCATGGGTTTCATGGGCCTGGATGTGACCCTGCACCCAGGGAAGATGATCTTAGAAAAATCCTTGCAGAAGAAACTGGTCTTCTCTGTCTCTTCCTGCTCTTGTTCCAGTTTCTGGCAGGACGAGCTGTGCCTGGATGCCAAAAGCTTGTCAGAGCTGCTTGGTTTTGTGTCTGCACTGAATTCCCCGAGAAGTCAATTACATACTGACGTATGCTCATGTGTTAATTACAGCTACTGGTGCAGCTTGGAGACCTCTTTTGTCTGCAGTAGCCATAACAGTTTGCAAATAATTCTGGTTAGTCTGTGAGAGAAGGATCACTGAATTACAGGAGAAAAATCCTGGGGATACTTTAATTATAGCCTAGCTTTAAAAGTAGCAGTTTCTTCCAACTGAGAAGTTGGAAGAATGCAATGTGTAAGTCCCAGAATCGGGATTAAGGACGATGGGATTCCTCGTTACCCTGCTGAATGCAGAGGAAATCCTTTTCTTGTGGCAATTGCTGTTTGAACTGGAATGAGAAGTGGCACAGGGATGGATGTGGCTGGAGCAGCTGGGACTAAGTTAAGCCGTTACTGCACTGCTGCTCAGTGCAGTTTACACAACCATCACCACCGCCTTCCTCAGTGTCAACCCGCCACCGGTTGCAAGGGGGGGTAAAATAAAATAGGAGCCATTAGCTAGGCTTCAGCTCTCTGTTGGACTAGTTTATTCATATACAGCCCTTTCTTCTTCCTTTTAGGCACACAGACACTACACAGCAGCTTTACCAAGCACTGTGCAGCGATGGCCAGCCCAGCACCACTGCTGAATTCCCTCGGATTCCAGCAACAGGCCCATTTATCGTGGAAGACAGTAAAGCTTAATAATGAAAATCTCATAATTAATATTAGCTTAAATATAGCTGCTGGTATGAATTTGGCTTGTTCACAAAGCTGTGTATGTTAAGTCCCATGGCTACAGAGAATACTGTGGAAACAGAGTTTCCTATGGTCTTGAGCCTTTTCATTCATAGACTTTTAAAAATTAAATTATACTATTATTTTCTGTTCTCACCACGTATCCTATAAAATTCCCATCCTTCCTCATACAGCCTTTCTTCTGCCAAATATTTTAACAGCTACATGCAGGCTGCCTCGTTTGACTGATTTGGCCAACAGAATCAAACCCTTGGCCTTCCCTCACTCTGGAGTTACAAAATACACAGAGAGCTCATCATATTTGAGATCTCCAGTATCTGTCTGATTGGTCTGAAATCAACATTAAAAGTTTATTACAGACATATACACAGACTGATCCTGGAAATCTGATTTCCATAGGGAACCAGGCTAACTAAACCAAGTCAAAAGTATGGAAATTACAACCAATGTAAGATGAAAAAAAATGAAAATGATGAGCGTATGGACATATAAGAAAACAGTCCAGAAATGAAGGTGGTGCTACACTAGCTGCCTTGTAAGAGCATCCAAAACCCTTCACATCACTGCCTTCCGTGATTTAAGGAATATTGCAAACTTTACTGCTGAACGTCTTGACTCACAGACTTGGGTCAGGTTCCTCTTGGGAATAGACAGTTACAGCTTTGCTGATGACAGTTTCAATGCCAGCACCATGCTGAACACCAGCTGAGGGTGAGCACATTTTGGACCAATTTTGCAATGTACCTTGAATTGTGTATTTCCAAATCACTGTGAAAGAACTGTGCTGCTCTGCCTCGGGGCATCCGTACCAACTTTCATATGTGGTACTGGTTTGGCAGGCCTGCCTATGATTTACTCTTTTGCTTGACATTATTTCTGTATAGTCAACATTTCCCTTTCATTGTAATAAAGCTTTTTTTATCAAACAGTGATTGTATGTGTTATAAAAAAGATTTATCCTAAATGACAGAACTCAGCAACAGGGAACTTACTGTGTTTCTCTGTGTCCTCGATACAATCTTTCAACAGCATCGTCTGTTCATGGAGTGTATTCTCATTCTGATGCATGATGGATTTATTGGTGTCACACAAACTGTTGGGTATCAAAATGATATATATCTGTGGAATTAAGTAACTGCAATGTTGGAGCAGTTTCTGGTAAGTAACTTCAGTCCAGATTCAGGTGACTTTAGACACCTACGGTAGGTCATACAAAAATTCTGAAATATCTAAAGACGCCTGTGACCATGCGTAGCCTGCCGTGACAATCTGGTATGCTGATTGCAAGGGCTAGATGCCAGAGCTCCCTGCTCCCTGATTGCAAGGGCTAGATGCCAGAGCTCCCTGTTCAACAGGCTTCTCTTGACGTGAACGGGAACCTTACTCAGCCAAATAAGACCCTGTGACTCACAGGTGTATAGTTCCGATCGTGTTCAGCAGCATGTGTATGTCTGCATTTATGCACTCTCACTCTGCATTATTAGATGAATGGAATGGTTTTACTCCTCCCGTTCTTTGTAAGAAAGGGTTTTAAGTTTTAAGAAAAAAGCTGACTTTCAAAAAATTAGTATATTCTCATTAAAAGTGTGATATTAATGGAGTAATTGTTACAGCTTTGTTTTGAAGTCTTATTTGACTTGTTAGCATTTTAAGTGTGTAAATTTATTTTGTTATATGTATTTTTGAGAGCATTTTATGGAAATGGAAGGTTATTTTTATAAAGTATTTCTTACCTTTAACATTACGTTGCTGAATTTGAGAGACAAAGAAAGAAGCTTTTCAAAGATTCTGCCAAGTTCTTTAGTGCCAGGTTTTCCTATATGAAAGAAAACATTTAGAAAGGATTCAGGATTGTATGAGTAGAGAAAGTGGTTTTTGGTTTGCTTCTGAAGACGCAGTTTCCGAGACTGTTCCGACCTCCCAAGTTCAGGAGGGCTCATAGTTGTAGCGAGACTCATGTTGTTGGCAAGGCGTCACTGGTGATTGCTCTTCCACAAAGAGTCTTCTGGTGGCTTTCTTCTATCTTTCCTCCCTCTCCCTACTTTTCTTACCTGAGAAAGAGCAGTCTTTTGTCACTGTTGTTTGTTTTAACGTTCTCTGGTATCTAACTATGGTTTCAGGTATGAAGCGGCAACACACTAGTTTTCCAACCCTCTCTTTGGTATTCATGGCCAGATTTAAAGATGGGCTGATCTTGCCTCCAACAGTATCTGCAGGTTTATAGCATCTCTGGTTGTCAGTCTTTAAGGTTTGCTTACACTTGCATACAAGATCTCACTGCTGTATGCGTAGCTGAATGTTGTTTCATTTCTCTCCATTAGAAAATCTCTCAGCTTTGTGCAAGATGAGGAGACTGAAAACCATGCTGTGTCTTGCTAGTGTCTTTTACATCTGCCAGAGCATTGTGTTTTGTGACACCTAAACTGTGATCTGCTTCTAATTGCATCATCAGTAAATACTCATGGCTTATTTTTATGCTGTTTACTTTTTAATGCATTTGAAGCCTTTGTATTGTTTTCACATTTTTAACAGAGGATTGGTGTTTGGAAAATTTTATCTGTATCATAAAAAGAGTCAGGCTGCTTTTCTCACCCTTTTTACCTCAAAGATGCACAAATGTACAAGAATTTGTGCAAAGTGATTAAGCATGCAACACAGAGAATGATGCATGCTTCTCATGCGAGGGCATTTTGTTTCAGAGTTACACCTCTTGGTGTATCCCCTGGAAATTTATTATGGATGCTACAAGCTGTATGGAAAAAGTAGTGCTGCTAAAGGGCATGGGGTAATTAATGTTATGTAGGACTTCATGCTCGTGTGGATCCTGCTGCAGGATCAATGTGTGATGTCAGTGTGAATCTGGGTGAGATGCTTAGCCTGTGAGGTGGAAGTGGCAGGCTTAGGGTCTAAAATACAATATAATGCTTTGTCTTCTAGTTTGTTTTTCTGAGCTCTGCAGTAAATGCTACTGCTTGAATGCTCTCCACTTGGTTTCCTCTTTCTTCGAGGCCCTGCCGTGCTCAGCAGGTGTGCATTAGGACGGAGAGGTTTGGGTAGTTAAGCTTTCAGCCTCCTGCTCTATTGCATCCTTCCAACACAGCACTGCAATAGAAAAGGAAAAGGAATTATTTATGAGAGAGATCATACTAGGAGCTAGGCTCCCTGAAAGAGACAGGTTAACCCCATCTCCTTTCAGCAACTGAGCCTGTCTCGCCCTGTATCCTAAATTCCTTGTATACAAAATTACTTTAAGCTGCCACAAGCTCTGCATCTGCCGATGCGATCAGTCCCATTTGTTCTTGTACACTCAGTTTTCTGAGGTTTAGGTTTCGTACAGATGTTGCACTCCAAATCCAAAGCTTACAGAAAGCCATGAGGTACCCAGTGACTTCAGTGGGCTCTGGGGCTACTCCTAGATCCTAACTTCACCGATGCCTTTCACAGGACCAAATGGTTAAATGGAGTTTTGAAACAGGTAAATCAGCAGGATCTCCATGGAAGGTACAACATACGAGTCCTTCTGCTTCACCTGTTCTGAAAGTTATTGCCTCCCCTCAGATTAAGGGATGTGATTTCATAACGAAACTAGTCTGTGATGTGAGACTGTAGTACAACTTCCTACTTTCTGTAGATATACAGAGGATACATTATGTGTCGACATACAATTGCAGTAAGACCCTGGTTACCCAAAGAGCCACAGAAGTCAAGTGAAGTAATTTTTTCTGCTATCTATAATGTGGTTTCAGATTAACCCCTTACAAGGGACAACGGCTCGTGGTGTTCTTACGGGCAGGTTCCTTGTGGACCTTCAGGAGACAGGCTCACTGCATCTACTTTTCTGTGAACACTGTGGCTGGCAGAAATGTAGATCTGTGTAAGGTTTAACATGCTTAGAAGGAAAAATAAAGTTCAGATCTGCATGTAGGCTGCCAGAAGAGACTACTGCCTTCAGCTGGCCAGGACAGTGTTTTCTAAGACTATGGGGGCTTTGAAATGGAGCTGGAATATTGGGAAACTCGTGGAGGGGGGCAGTTGTGCCTCCATCAGCTATAATCATTTCAGGCAGGTGCTGCATTTTGACTTCCAGAAAAATTCACTTGCTCAGGCTCTTGCCATGTGTCTAGCTCACCTGGGCTCACCATGTTGCTTACGGGCACTTCCTGGGCCCGTTTTCAGGGATGGATGGTAATATTCAGAGAGATGTGAATACAGATTTTAATTTAAAAATGCCATGAACTTGCAAATTCATACTTTTAAAATTTTGTAAAAATGACAAAATCACATTTATTTGACGGAACAATAAGGATGCAAAGACTGAGAAACCTGTGTTGTGTTTATAAAGGGAGACCAGAAAGTAACTTCATTCACTGTAACCATCTCCTTTTCAGAAGAGCTAGAGCATGAGTGAGCCATAACTGTGTATGGCTTTGGCCTCGAAATTGGTAAGTTAGCAAATATTTGTTTTATTTTTGCTCAAAGACTTATCCAGTAGCACAGAATAAAACAGGGGTTTTTGTGGGGAAATGCAGTGCCATTCTCTGGATTTAGCAGTGGGATTTTATTGTATTCTTACGGCAATTTTAGCTATGGTCTGCTCAGATCCATGTGGAGACCTCCAATACCAAGGCTATGTTACTAAGAAATTCAGATCCATCTCCTTACCGGCAGCAAGAGGCAGTGAGGTTTGAGCCCGGTTCTATGTTTTTCTCAGTGTTTAGTGGAAGTTTGGGCCCTGGTTTTGTCTGATACTCGGATCTCGCTTGCTGAAGACCATACCTAGGATCTGCCACCGCTGAGCCTGTGTCACTCAGCCAGCCACGGACAAAGCTGAAGCTGTGTGGGTGGTTGTGCTGATGCTCACCAGCCCTGGCCGCACAGCACCATGTGCCCACCACGTGCGCCACGTGCCTCCAGCACCTGCTGTGCGGCGTGGCTCGTCCCTTCAGTGTGGGGCTCCCCTGCTGAAGTGCACATGCCAAATTTGTTTCCAGTGGCCTCCTCCACTGCCATGCCCCGCTGCCCCCATGGCCGGGAGGGAGGTGCTCAGGGGAACGCCGGCTGCTGTGCAGGGCAGCGAGAGGACACCAGTGTGAACAGCCTTCGGGAGGCATTTGTTAAACCTTAGCTTGCATGTAGTCTCACCAGCCACAAGCCTGCTTCATCAAAAGAAACACATTCCCCAGGTCTTGTCCTTAGACTCTGAAGAGGGGCCAGTACTCTGGAATCACGACAGCCTCTGGTCTGCAGAGCAGCCTGGTAAGGAAGGCACAGGGCTTGCAGTGGGTCTTTTCTAAATGTTACTGCTCTGTGACTTCCAGGAGGGTCACTGCAGTTTTCTGCACATCATTTGCTCCCCCTTCCCTGCAAAAAAGAGTGCTATTTAATGGACTCTGCAGTGTATTTTGACATCCTTAAATGTAAAACAATCTATAGAAAAGGAAGAAGATCTGTTTACACTTAGCTAAAATGGAAAGCTTAACTAGTCCTTTGAGTTTCACTTTGATGATGCAAAATTGCAGAACCCAAAGTATGATCCAGGATCACGCGGTTCAAAGATTTATCTTATTTTGAACAGTATATGTCTGTGAAAGATTTGTTGATTAGGGTTGTTCCTGAACCAATCTCTTCAAGTTTTGCATCTAATCTCACCACAAGAGCATAAGGTTAAATAATTCTTTACACCTGCTCTTGCAGTTCAAAAGACGTTGCTTCACAGTTGCTGTTTGATCTGGTTTCAAGGTCTGCCACAATGCAAACAGAGGTTTTTTTTTTTCCTACCTCTGCTGAGGAGTCATGCGAGTTTTTTCAGCTACTGTTGCTTCATTTGAGCAAAATAACAACAAAACCTTCAGGTCCAGCATTCCTTTCTGGAAAAATGTTCAAAGTCTACTAAGTTATCAGATAAATCAGCACATAGCAACAGATTGCTCAGGATACATATGGATGTGATGTGATTCTGTAATAAACAACTTGGTGATACATACATTGCCAAATGTTTTTTCTGGCACTACAGGACAGCAGTGCCAGCTTGGGATCTGAGCCTTATGAATTTTGTTTGCTTGTTTGTTTGAGTTGCAGGTAGGCAGTGATTTTCATTTGAACCTATTATTTTCTATAGCTAGCGAGGTTTCTGCACGATCCAGAAAGATGAGAATCCTGGCGAATCGAGATCCTGTTGTGTGGTGGCATCGGCAAGTCACAAGTAGAATTGGCTGGTGCAATCAATGGTGCAGTGCCCAGTTGGGTGCTGCTGGTTAACCACCAGCTGGCTCGAAGGGGAGGTGTTGATTGATCTCCTTGTTTACCATTGGCAACCAAGGATTTAAGATCTTGGGAAGGTGAAGAGCTAGAAAAGGGCTAGAAAGGTGTGGAAGATTCCTCCCTTCCCCTCCATTTTTCATTTAGGCTGAAGGATCTCACTGTGGACAGCAGCAGTGACCGGTCTGCCCCGGGAGAAGTGATTGCTGGGTTTGGTTCAGGAGGTTGATCTGACAGCTGGGGGGGGGGCCATGAGTTGAGCTGAACCTTACCCCAAACTTCCTCTGTGACCCCCAAGGCACCCGTGGGGTTTCACAGTGCCTCTTCCTCCACAGCGGGAGAAGGAACAGCCGCTGTCCTTGGAGGAGGGCTGGGAGGCTGCGCTCATTAGTGTTGGGAAAGCCCTATGAAATGCAAGTCAAAATACCATTTGTTGTCTTACACATTAGAATAATTCACAGCAAATACTTCCTTCTGAAGAGGACAGACGTTTATTTAAAGATGTGGTTCGTAGTCATGGTCTTAGCATGGATTTAAAAGGACTCGTTTGTTCCTGTTGCGATATTTCTAAGAGTGATGTTGTGAATGAGAAAGAGGAAGCTCTGAAAGTGGCTGTATAAAAATTGCCATCAAAGGCACAAAATAAACTGAAAACCAGACAGGCCATGCTATTCTTTGTTAGCAACTTGTGCTCCGATAAACTTAGGAGTTGTTGCAACTATGGCAAGTAAAAATCAAACCGTAAGTGTGATATTTGTGTGTCTTTAACACTGCGTTTCTTTCCCAAATGGTGGCTGAGAGTAGCTGAAGCATTTTATTCCTCTGTACTGTATCACTTAAATAGCCCTTTTTTAATGGTAAAGGGATTAGCTTCCATTTGTGTGTTTATCTTGGGTCTGTTTATTAGGCTTGTTATATTAAATGATCTAGAAGTAAAGGCTTAAACCCCTGAAGATACAGCACAGTATTCAACACAAAAAAATAGAATGAAAATAAAGTTGCAGAATGTACCTCAGCATGTTTTTTATACCAGATGAAATACAATTTGTATTTACAAGTGCAGGAACTAGTTTTACAAATATGCAACATTATCAGTCCACGCCACGGGGCCAAATAGAAACATAAGGTTGGGGGGAAGAGAAGGGAAGGGGGGACTGTGCGGTGGACTGGAGTCCTTCCTCATAAGACCAGGAGCGCACATCAGCTGAAGTAGTATTGCTGAGGGTTGGTGCTGCCTGTGGTTATCTGGTGCCACTTTACCTTAGTTTAATTCCTTCAGGAAAAAAAAATATTAAGTGAATCAAATCTTTAAAGATATAAAGCGGAACAGATTTTTTCCCAAGGGAAAAAGCAGATTTGGTGGCACTATCATATTCCGTATGTATGAGACATTAGCCACATTTTTTGTTCTGAAAAGCCAAGGTATCATTGCTTTTCTATAAAATCACCATATTTTTTTACTATAAGTAAAAGTTTTAAACAATAACAAATGATTTTGTGGAACTTGAGAATACTTCGAATTTTTTATTTTGCTAGCAATTTAGAAAATGCTTGTTTTCACTTTGTAACAGAGCCAAATAATCTTCTGGGGGAAAAAAGAACCACATGAATCAGTTTTTCACTTACCAATGCCATCAAATGCTATGGGAGTGATAATTCTTTTTATTAACTTGCTCCAACAGCAAAAGCTAGCACAGGGACATGCTTCTCTTGTCAGAGACCCAGCAGACAAATTCTAGGGGATTCTGTGACAGGTGAAGTCTCTCAGAGCCCTTTAAGATCAGCGCCCAGGGCTGGATGTTTTGAGAATCATCCCTGGGTTTCTGAAGAGCCTTTGGTTGACATCCTTAAGCAGAGGCCATCTAAGAAAATCAAGATGCGCAGTGTCCATGAGTTAAGTGTGTTAGCTGCATCACTCTTTATTTTCAGCTCATCACGTTGTCTTAGTGGTTTCATTTCCTTTTGGTGAGGACTTTGCTCAGAAGCTACTGCTTCTGTCATGCAAGTGGCATCTGAATCAATTAAACCTAATTTTAAATGAGCATCCAAAATGGCATTTCATCTTCAAAGGTGAAGCTTAGTGGGGTTTTGAATGCCTGCTTTGGTCTCCCAGCAGTGCTTTAAATACAGGTCTGAGAGTTTTGAGCAGGCTCCTCTCCTCCTTCCTGCAGAAATCAAGGAAATAAGGTTTCCTTTAGAAAAATGTCATATCAAAGTGTTCCCAGTTACTACAGCCTTGTGTTATTAGCACTATGTGTGCACAGATGTGAGAGTTCATAAATAGCTTTTGCTGTACTGTATAGCTTAGTACAGCCGAACACGCTGTAGTAGAAATGCTGTTTTAGGAGAGCGGAAGGAAAGAGCGTTGCCTTATCTGGTGTGCAACACACACAGGCAAAACTTCAGCTATGTTTCCCTTGTAGTTACATATCTCCTGGGTGTTGAGAGCCACAAATTTTTGGTCTTCAATTCTAATTAAAATGAAGGAAAGAAAGGATGGGATGAACACCGCCGTCATCTCTCACAGCAATAGACTGTATGGCATAAGGTAGCATTTGCTTCTTGCTGACAGCCAGAAAATAAAAGATATTGAGAAAGGTCTGAACAGATCATATTGTCTACTTAAACAAATTCTCCAAGTTCTGTGTTTTAAATGAATTAAGCTAAAAAAATTAGTTCACCTGTAGCCTTTTCTTTTTCTAAATCTTTTTCAAATGCCTTACTTATGAATTGTATAGTTCTGGTTTCCAGAAAATAGAGCGTTCAAATCATTAGCGCTAAGACATATTTCCTGAGGTCTTACTCTCTTGTCTTTTCTTCCATTTTCTTACAAAACATCTGAAATCCCATCCTGAGGCACAGAAACAAGGTTGTTTGATTTCAATTTCATGTTCTTTAGCTAATTAACTTACCCTCTTGCTTTGGCTGTCTCATGGTAATTGGTCCCAGATTCTTGGTATAAGCTCTACAAGCACCTCAGGAAACAGTAAGAAAAGCCCAACCTGTAACTTGGAGAGGACCACTGTGAAAGACTGACTATGATATAGAGCAGTGCCAGTTAAGAGAATGTTTCTGTATCAGTGGAGATAAAGCTATGTGATCGTATACTTTCAAACCACTTTTATCCTGGGCTATGTAGGTAAAAATACAGCTCTTAAAAATGGCCATTCAACTTGTGTGTGTGTGTGTGTGCAAGCTCCAAGAAGTGTGCAGAGGATGTCCTGAACAGGCAGATATGTCAACAGGCCACAGTTCACCCAAAGAACCGAATTTCTCATTCCTTTGCATCTTATAGGTTTCTTTTCACATCTGTGTGAAGTGAGTGACAGTGTTTCATACTGAATTTACCCAGAGCAACACACAGCCCACGAAGCCTCCAGGCCTGCAACCTTGGACCTTTAGCTTCTAAAATGTTTGTACTTCTTTTTCAATGTGTGCATTCAGACTTTATTTTTTTTATATTACCAGTGTGATGAAATGCAGGGCTGTACGCTAGATTCTGATCCTGCCTATAGTCTTTGTTCCAGTGTAACTTGGCTGAATTTGCTGGAGCCGGTCTTGATTTACACGGAAGGTTAGTTCGCAGATCCTTGCTTTCATCATCTTTCAGCTTCTCGATGACTCTGGTTCCCTCCCTTTTGTAAGAAATGACTGTTGTTGCTAACGCATTCATGATTATGATGTAAGTTTTCCCATCCAGACTGTAATCCCCAACAGACTTTCCAGGCTGTTTTAAGACAGTACGTTTGGTGAGCGATGGTAAAGAGGAAGCTGAGCTTACTTTGCTGCAGGGAGACCACCCCCCGCCATCCCATCGCTTCTATTTCCACCACCACCGTGCTCAAGCAGTAAACACTGTGTTGGTTAGAAGGACCAGGATGTCCCAGGCAGGAGGGATCTGAAGCAGAAGCTATAAGGCCACTGAACTTTCTTCCTCTATTTTGTTTAAACTGCCGGTGCTACCTGATAGGAGCAAGGACGAGCCTTGTTTTCTCATCCTTTCCCTCCCTAATCCTTTATTCCAGAATGGGACAAAACTTACTGTAGTCCCTGGCAACACTTAATATGTAGGTGTGAGCAAAAATACCTCATTTATGGTGAAATGTGCTGCCAGCTACAGATTTTGAGAAAGGCAGAAAGTCCTTAGGCTCACTTAAACCTATTGACAGTCTAGATGCATTATCCTGCTTGTTATGGAACATTGTTCCTGTTCTTAGACAAGCATGTGTTGCTCTAGACAAACCAGAACCCATCAAATGATATGTGCTTTTAAGTATGTTTGTAGTGTCAGGTCTGAAAGGGGGAAAGTATTTTCTTATAATGCGTCCGAATAGAATTGGCGTGTCCTGCAGGACTCCCAGGCTGTACTGTTAAATAGCCAGCACCCTCATCACCCTTAATCTCCACTGCAACACCAAACACAGCAACACTTGTCTGGGTACCAGATAACCTTGCTGTCAATGAAGTGGCAGGAGTAAAGGCTGCTCACTGTCATCTCTCTAAACTACAACAAGGTGGCAGTGTACCTCAGGACATTACTGATGCATCTGCATCTGGCTGGCCATTAGCTACCCCTTCTCTGGGACACCACTGGGTATACGTATATCCTGCATCTACTGCTGCAACAGCACCCCTAGGCATGCAAGAGTCATGAGAAGAGATGTTATTGATTATCTGTCTCTGGTAGAATAATGGCCATACCAGGTCACACTGTAGGTCTCCCATGACGATCAGTGTCAGATACTAAAACACGAATTTAAGTGTCAGGCTGCATGGGTGTGTATATACAGATATAGCTATAGGTATGTATGGAAGGGATCATTGCTACAATAGCCCACTTTTGGTAATCAGTGTTGTTAGGGGAGCATCCTGAGCCAAAGCTTGTGTCCAAGCTGCCAGTCTTACCAGCTACTGATGGTCGCAGCCTCCATGAGGTTTCCACATTTTAGCCCATTAATACTTCTGTCCTCCAGAACATCGCTGCCCGTAACTTCCACAGCTGAATTCTGCTATGCAACAGGGGTGGCTCTTAACCACAGGCAGCTGGGGGTGGTTGTCACAGGCAACAGATCAAAGTGGATGGTGGAGCAAAATTGGTTTTGTTGGGTGCTAAAGCTGTAGGTCTGCCTGCACTTAAATTAGGCCGTCAGGAATCCTAATGCTGCACGTTCTCTGGCTGCTGGGAATAACTGATTTAAATGCCACTGAAGGGTCCTCACATGGATCTACAGAGCACCTTAGTGTTGTGTCACATTTGTTCCTTCCGTCCATTGCTCACTTTTCCCACTTGCTTACGTCTGCGCACAGAGGAGCTCTTTCTGTATCCTGAGCTGAGGTCCTGTGTGTGCCTCTGCACATGTCAGCAAGGACCCACTGAGCACGGGGATCTCTGCCT
>NW_008824473.1:3063670-3082369 GCF_000699105.1 Pygoscelis adeliae
AGACCGTGAGCAGTGTCCAGTACTCCATGGGAAAGGAGAGGAGGAGATCCTCATGTTGCTTTCTCAACAGCATGTGTTGTCTCATGTGCATGTTGCTCTGGCACCCCTGCTGCCTCAAGCTGCAGCCACCAATGTAGCATGACAGTCCTCAAGGACTGTCTTGGACTCATAGTGGGCACAGATTACTGGAGTGAGATATCCCCTAGACCCCCAAGAAAAGAGGACGCTGATCACAGCCCCCAGAAGGGCTTTTATGTGCTCCTTTCACAGCTTCCTTGCTCCCCACTGGTTGTCTTCCCTGGCTCCTGAGAATTCCTTCATTTCCTTTCAGTCTCGTGCCTGGGGTGTCTGTCCTTCTTCAGACAGGGTTGGACTTCGCAACGCTGACTGCAAGCAAGAAGCTTAGAGCTGGCTCTGTTTTACAGGGTAAAACAGATGAAGGGTCTAGAAAGCTACGTGAGATTGACACCAAGGTGTGTAAGCACTAGAGATGTGAGAAGTACAGAAATATTTGCACCCTTCCTGAAGACATGTCTTCACCTTGTGTTTCAGAGGAGCAAGTCTTTTTTCTTTTTTAACTCTGATTGAATTTGCTTGGCTGCACATAGGCCCAGAGATGTAGCCCTTGAGAAGACTGGGAAAAATAATAATTTGGAAACAAGATAACAAGGGGAAAAAGGAGAGACATGATTTTAAGAAGTGTAAAATGGAGGGCAAATATTCCTATCAGCTTGTAAGGGTGACACCATTTTCTTATTCATTTGGAATAGCTTTTGTTTTTTTGGTTTTGCCAGCTGGTATATGAGCTTTTTGCTTTTTACTGCATGTACAAGGTCCTGATTTACAGCTGTGTGGGAAAGTAGCAGCGACTCTCTCAGTTAAAGCAAAATTCTCATCTGAGGTGTTTTTGCCTTCAAACTTCTTCTCAGAGTCAAGATATCTACTTTCCACTGGAATTGTATTCTTGTATTACTTTCCAGCTGGATTCTGTGCTTGGAATGAATTTGGCTATTCTTTTGCAGTCAAAATAAGTACATATTTCTTTTGTTATTTTTGTTTCTGAGGTGTTTTTCCCCAGGACAGCACATGGACAGACACAAACTACCTGAAAGTACTTTTGGAATGAAACAAGCTTAAACCGGTGACTCAGTTGCACAGCTTTTTCTGATATTTGTAGAGCTCTTTCCCCTTAACAGGTAGTCCTATGGCTTCAGAGGTAATGATTGCAGAATTGGATTCCGGCTTAAATTCATTGCAGGTTCATCACAGGATTATTAACAGCTGCTTCTGCTGGTTGTAAATCCTGTCACAGAACTTCAGGATTTGGCCATAAAGGTGAAAATTTCCTCTGTTAGAGCTACCTGAGGGAGACAGCCCTGGCTGGGAGAAAGGTAAGACTAGAGCAACAGCGTGGGTGCACGTTTACCTGAATTTTTCAGCGGTTTGCTGTAAAGGAGCGTAAAGCAGAACTAAAGCTGTCCTCATTCCTCTGGGAAGATCAGATGGCAAAAATGGGGCCTAATCTTTCCCAAGAGAGGTGTTTGGTTGGTGAATATTGATTCACTATGGAGTGTTTCTCTTGCATTCTGATTTCAGGTTGGAACAAATTTGTATCTGGCCCCCAGACTAGGAAAAAAAAAAGGTTGTGGTAGATGATAAGAATATGCAATCCTTGGCTGAAATGAGTATCTGCAATGTGGTTGGGAAGACGGAGAAATCAATCACGATGTGACAAGTCCTGGGACACGTGTTTGGTAGTTCCAGAACGTATTTCACTGCTTTAAACTGCTTGCATAACAGCCGGAAATAAAATCCAGCTTTGAGGTTTAAAGTGTTTATTCTGTGAAAATCCTCTGAGTTCCATCTTCTTTGGATGTTTATGATCCAGTGAGAATTAAACCTTAGCAGAAGGCTTATGAAGCGTGAACATATACATAAGCAAATGCATACACTTGGATATGCACATCTGCACATTCTGCATTAAAGTCCTGATTTCCTACTTGGGGGAAGAAAAAAAATGGGCTCAGAATTACACACCTGAATTTAGTTACTTGAAGTAATTAGGGCAGCTTGTGGAGGAGCCACAAGGGTGACTTTTTGTGTGAAATCAGAAGTTTAGGAGAAGTTATAACTCATTAAAAGATGAAGTATATAAACTGGCTCCCTCATTTCAATGGTCTCCTGGGACTATGAACTGAAGCACCTTGTTGAATTGGAGCTGCAGCTGCTCCACAGCATGATAATGATTCAAAAAGGACTTCCCAAATAGTGTTTCAAGTCTATCAGCATACCAGATACTTTGGAGATCATATATAGCTGTGAAAGGGGGGGCACACTTTGCTCCGAAGTGGCTTGCATAGAATGGGATATGAGGGGGCTAATAACATATAGTTCTATTTTCAGTAGTGAAAACTTTTGCACAGAGTGAAAATGATTTAGTTCTTTGTGGCAATCTCTCCTTTTGGAAATGCGTAGGTCTAGCATTATGCATGTTTTACATCTACCTTCTCTCCTTTTCCACTTGTGGGGTGGTGTGCGGCGTTAATCTGTAATAACATCTGGGGAAAGAACCACAGTTTTAAAAGGTTTTCTTTTATCAGGTTTTTATTAGCAGTTTTCATCTTTTTTGTGGCATACTGTGTAAAAGATGCTGTGTGTACAGTACATGGAGGGGTAGCAGAAGACAAACTGGCCTGGGAAAAAAGCAGACTTGGGAGACCTAGAAATACTAACACCATTTTGAGCTAAATTACTAACACATACTTTGTAGTAGACAAAAATTGTACTGGAGTAATTTCCTGGTATTCAAACATATATCTGAGAACACCTGCTATTATAATTCCAGCTTTATATTCCAAGTGAATAGAATCCAATAAATGTTACATTTTCTTCTCATTTTCTGTATACAGACTTCAGTTTCAATTTACATAAACCATATGCTTGTGGAGTGTTTTTCTGCTTCCTCTGTTAATCGTTCTGTATATTTTCTTGTACATGGCAACGCTTTAAAAAGATTTGCTATCTTTCTGAGGCATGCTGAATGAGGAGATGTATTCCCCAGATTTATTCTCCCAGTGTTAATTGTCTTGCTCTGTAAACAAATCCAGCAAGCTGAAGCCACTTCATGTTAAAGATCATGATAGTCAAGTGAATTGGCAAACATACAGAGCCTGTTTGTTCTGTGCTTGGTGGTACTTGTACTGCCTTGGTGTTCTGGATTATCTGTCTTTGGTCAACAAATCAGAATATCATAAAAGTTTGTTTAGCCCATGTTGTGCTTCTGAATGCTTTGATCTAGCAATGTATGTAGCGCTTTGCAGGCTGGGAGCCTGATGTTAGCGAATGTCTTGATTTACAGTACAGATAAATAAAATGATTTGACAGTTGGTACTGCTGCATTTTCCTGCTGTCCTGCTACTTCTGATTATTTGTGAACTGTATTTTCCTACTGTTTGTACTAATCCTTGGTAATGCAAGTATTAACAGGGAGAGATGAGTTTTAATTTGAATTTTAGTTTCTACATTCACATCATAATTTTGCAATTGTAATGCGGAGTAGTGAAATATTGCCTTGTTAGCTACAGCTTTGTTAGCTATGTAACAAAGAGAACTTTTGATCATCTTGTATTTTAAAAGTAGCCATAAGTAAATCATTGCTAACCAAGAAAACAAATGAAAAGTTCTTTTGCTAAAATACTTAATTGGCAGTGTTAATTTGCAAAAACCTGGGGGATGATGGGGATTGATCCTGTGATGGGTGCTTAATTTGATGCTTCTGGTGCATGCAGCGCTCTAATCCTAATGACTTTCAAATGATGGAAGAAGTGAGTTGTGTTCATCTGCCATTGCCTGAGAACCTTGCTCACATATATCAAATGCTGCAATCAGTTGAGAGGACTGGTGGAAAATGACAGTGCATAATCTCATTCCAGTGAATCTGTGTGCTCCCAGCAGGTTATTACTGGGTTTCTCTCGATACCTGTAGATTTTGCGCTTCTATTTTTCTGTTTTGTAGTCTTTCAAACTATCCTTCCCCAACCTTTGTCACCTATGCAGACGCAGACTGGTCTCTGATTCATTTCTTGCTGTTGAGAGTCATTCTGCGACTCTCCACAGATGGAGAAAAGATGGAGAGGGAGACTCTTTGCTCATGTAGCTGCTACACATGCCGCAGGAGCGGGCATGCTTTGATTAATGGGGAGAAAAGGGGCAAAAAGCCTTGTCGTCTCTCCTTCTCTCCCATGCCCTGTGGAGCAAATATTCAACCTGTAGCCATAAAAACTTCGTATGGTTGTGCAAAAGACTATTGGAAAGAGATTTGTTTTGATTTTGTTTGGTTGATGTTCCCTTTTTTCTTTCTTAATTCATCCCTCATTTGTCTCTAGAATTACCCTCCAAATAGAAAATCAGTAATGAATTAATTTCCTGTAGTTGACCAGAAGTTTACTGCTGACAACTATGTATTAAATATGCTGTTTTATGATGAAGGTTGAAACCCTTTCCTTTGGCCCCCATGGCAAACTGAAGGAGAGAAGGCTTGCATTTGTCCTCCAGCCCAAGCCTGCTGTCAGTAAGGACTGGGTGATGGGGATGCCTTTGTAAGCACAGTCCATTCTCAAGGCTAAAGTGGTTCTGCTTTCCTTATCAGGCAGCAGTACCTGAAGCAAACAAAAAAGAGCTTGTGAAACAGCGGATATCTTGTACGACATGTATTCATACAGAAATTGCTCTGGCCTCTGGGTTACCTTTGCTTATGTAAGGGAAGGGATGGCAGCGTGGGAGGAGGGAGGCGTGCTCCCAGCCCCACGGTGCAGCGTGGGCAGAGCATGCTCTGCCTGCCCCCGGCACTGGGCAGGGGAGCTGGGGCACGCACATGAAGACGATGAGATGGCAGCAGTGGTAAGGCTTCAGGGGAAGTGAGTTGCCGGAGGTCTCTCTCAGGCTGGTGGTGGAGCTTTTCCTCACCGTGTCCCTGCCCTTGGTCTGGGAGTGTAGCCAGCCCCGCTGCTGGGCTGTGATGAGAGAGCAGGCACACACTGCTGTGGAGATCTTACCCATGGCAAAAGAACTTTAATGTTTTATGGAAAACAGTAAATAAAAAACCACTTTCTGAGGCAGTGCAGGGTGGCCTTAGCTTCCTACAGGCACTGGAATGGAAATGATGACTGTTTATGCTATCTGGTAAGAGATAAACTTATCTTCTCCAGACATTTCCATAACATTCCCTCAGCCTGAGGATCTGAGATTCCTGAACCAGCACTCTTGCTTGTCTCCTCTTAAGGTATAGTGTTTTCCAAGCATTTAGTGACCTGAAACATGGGTATCTGTAGCATCACACAGGAGGAAAATGTCAAGGCTATTTGATGACTCTCTTTAAGTTTTTGACATACTAGTAAAGTACAACAAACAAGCATGGGCCCCTGTGAATTCCCATGCTGATTCTAAGACATCTGTTGCTCTTGACTTTTGTATGCTTGGTTGATATTAATTAACACAAAAAGAAAAGAGATGCTTTTATATTTCTTTTGGAGCTCCTTGGTGCTAGAGTTGCCCATGAGTGCATTTGAACTCTCAAGGACTGTCAAATGCAGGGAGTTCTTCAGTTAGTGGAGGGAGAGAATCACTGCTGGCTTTTTTGCTCTGTCTTTGTAAGTACACCACTTTTGCTTCTCCTTTTTCATCTGAATTTTTTTTTCCTTGTCACTTTACAGGAGAAGCTGTAATGTCACTGAACCACTGCTGTGCCTCCCTGTCCTTTCTGTATCAATCAAGTCATCTGGGACAGAAAGAACAGCTTGAAGGTCATAGCCTCATCTTTGTTCTGGCTGTACATTGAAATAAAGGGTGTAGGCAAGAAGGAAATTAGCCATGCTTTTAGTGGGGTGATATGAACCTAGGACCTCAGATCTAGTTCTGATGCTGGCTGTCCCTTTTGTAACTTCCCAATGCATTTCCCTACGAGACCAGTGCTATGTGGGTGTTAAAGGAACTGGGGTTTCTGTAGAACAAAATTTCTCATGCTGCAATATGGAAAATCTCATCTGACCAGTCTGTGTGATGCTGGATGACTAATGGGAATGGGAGTCACACGAAGATGTAATATGGTCAGGGATCCTGAGCAGTAGCAGAGAACAGAAGTAGAAAAATCCTGGACTAAACGCAACAACCCCAGTTATCTTTTTCATTACATTTAATTACCTGTGTTCTTTGGCCACCCTGTGGTAGTCCATGCTTTCTGAGAAGTGTGGTGCCCAGGCTGGGTGCAATACTCTTGCTGAAGCATTAACATCTACGTGTGAAACAAATGTTTATAAATTCCAAGGTGAAGTTTGTTTAGGGTCGTCATTTGTTTGTCTGTTTTTGCAACAGCATGACACAGACATATATTTGCAACCCTATCTGATCTCCACACCCACCCATTCTCCATGTTGCATTTGTGCAGCTAACTTCTTCATTTGTTCATGCTGTATTATTTTATTTTAAGTCCATTCCAACTGATTTCTCAAATCCTTTTAACTTCTAATTCTGTCCTCCCATGTGCTCACAGCCCCTTCCAGATGCTGTCTGTACTGTGTATAGAAAATGCATGTTCTCTATTTCACTATCTCAGTCGAGACCTAAGCGAGTATCACACGGTACAGCCTTCCTGTTTGGCAGGGAACTGCTGAGAAGCACTTTCTAGTTTTGTATTGTAAAAGACCATAAAAAAAGCTGTATATTAACTGAAGATACAGAGCATCTCCTACTTCAGTCTTGCCCAGAAAGGCCTTTTATCCTGTCATGGGAGGAAGAGTGACACGATCTGTCTCTGATAAATCCACATTAGCTTTCCATAATGCTCTACAGCCTTCTGGGTGCTTGCAAAGAGAGAGCTCATTTCCTCTCCTGATTCCATGTTTCCTGTGAACTGAAGTTCAGTGGGGCCAGGAAATTACTGATCAGTCAGTGTATTTGTTGCTCCCAGAAAGACAGCAAATTTTCCATTGAATGGAAGTTTACAAACACAGTCCACTCTCTCTTCTGCAGAGGTAACTATAATCTATTTCGCTTCAATTTTCACTGCATTTTTACAGAAACTGTATTTTCCATCTATACTTTTGATGGAAAATTTCTGTCAAGCTTACTTTCAATAACCACTGCTGAATAGTGTCCTTTATTTAGTGAATTACCATGGCAGTGAAAATTGTGGTAGTCTACTTCCAAAATAGAGAGAGTCAGAAAGCAGAGTCGTATCTCTGACGCAAAAGCATTGATCTGTCTGTTAGCTGTTACTATTGGGATATCTAGATACATCAGCCCAAATTCACTCCAAAGAATTTGAAGCTTTTAAATGACAACTCATTTCTCTTTGCACAGAATATAGAGAGTGCTTGAATAGCAATTTAGATGCTGCAGTTAAAGAAAAAAAATTAGGTGGATGAACTCGGGCAACAGGGAGCAAGTAAAGGCACTTTGAAGTCAACAACTTACTGCATGAATTGATGCAGTCATTTAACCTCCTTTAAAAAACACGGGGACCTCACTAGAAGTGGAATGGCCTGAGAGGTAGTCTTTGTAATCAGTTTTGGCCATAACTGGGACTGTCCAAAATGCTGAGACTAAAAAAACAGGCTGATCAGCCAACTAATTTACCTCGTGATCCAAATTGCACTAAAATTAATGGATGGACTGTGACCACATGAGAGCTGAATTGAGCTCTAATAGATAAAAGAATTCACTAAGCACAAGACACTTCAGAATATTTTTCTTGCTCTCTAAAAGTTATATTTAGTTTAAGTGTCAAGCCTTTTTCTTAAAAGAGTATCTGCCTATGGTGAACCACACATGACTGGTCTGGATTACAGCAGAGCAGGAGTTAGTGAAATCTTTGTCTGTTCTTGTCTGTCTTCAAAATTTTCAGTTCAAGATTTCTTCCATATCTTAACCCTACCAAATATAACCTCCTTTGACTTTTACCATCATTATTTTTCACGTTAACATCTTGCACAGTTTCAGCTTGCTAGTTTTAGGGGAGAGATTAATCACAGAATCAGGCAGGTTGGACAGGACCTCTGGATGCCTCTATTCCCACCTCCTGCTCAAAGCAGGCCTGGTTAGAGCAGTTGGCTCGGGTATGTTGCTGTTTTGAGTATCTCCAAAGGTGGAGACTCCATGGCCTTTCTGGGCAGCCTGTCCCGTGGTCTGGCCAAAACAGCTCTGAAAGGTGTTGCCATGATCTTGGTTGATGGACAAATATACTTGGTTTCTGCTAGAAACAAGCAGGCATTCATAATTTTAAAGAGGCCTAGAGAGACCATATGTACAATAGATACTCCATCCTAATTTTTTTTTATAGCCTCAGTTAGGGTTTAACTAGTGTGTATACAATCTGTAGTCTTGTCAGAGTTTTTCAAACGGGGAGGAAACCCAGTCTCAGCTTGATGACTGTATCTCCCGTTAAGTTTTTCTGGTTTGATTTCTCTGTTGGCTGCTACAGAGCTTGGTATTTAGGGTTGATCCTTTGGATTGTTGGAGATGATCTCCAGGAGGCTGTGGTGGACATGGTGCTATCTGAGCTGGCTGCCGAGTCCTTTACCTTGACCCAGTTGCAGTGGCACTTTCTCTGGATGTGTTTGATGTTGGTTTGGTAAAAAACCTGTCTGCATGCAGGCAGGAGGGAGAACACTAGCTCTAATAGCCTTACAGCAAACACGCGGGATCGAAGTCTGCCATGGTGCTGGTCTCCATCCCTGCTGAGCTGCAAAAATCAGTTTGAGGGGACCAGAAAAGCCCAGAAGAACAGTAAGGCCTAGGCCTAGAATTAAAGGTGACTCTTGTGCCAACCCAGGCCAGCAGACACGAGGGTTTGCCTCTTACAAGATTTAGCCTCCTCATTTCTTGAGGCTGGGCCCCACTTTGCCAAGGTGGGACTGCAGGCAGCTGCTTCCTCCCCTCCCTGGTAAGGTCTAGCAGTAATGCTGCAGTTAGTACTTGGAGGGATGGAGGGTGCTTTTTTTTTCCCTCTTACAGCCTCTTGGAGATATGTCAGTAAACCATGCGCATCATGTTATGGGAAATACTAAATGCAATAACTCTCTTACAAGATTCAGATTTTTTCCCCTCAGTAAGCATTGTATGAAGATTAAATATAATATTAGCTGAACAGGTTGCTTATATTACTAGCAGCATGCACTCACAGGTATACTCGCTACACTCTGCTGGTTTTAGTGACTTCTTTTTGGGATGATTACACTCAGTTGTCACCTTTAAATACCATTTCTAGTTTCTCAAGCTCTGGGAGAACCTGGGAAAATAAGAATTTTGAGACCTATAAACCAGAAGACAAAAACTTTAAAAGTATACAATCTAACATGTCTTGGTTGTCTTCTTAAAACAAGGTCTTCAATGTCAGGGACTCTCTCAGTATTTTAAAATACTGAAATTCTGCTTTGACTAGCCTTGCTCTGCAGCCTTATACTGTCTAGAGTTGTTGAAACCAACCTCGGTTTGAGTCTCAAAACTCAAATGTTAATACCACTAATTAACTTCTGGTATGCTAAAATGGCAAGAGTATTAAAATAGTTTTTCATTTTGTGTCCCTGTTTTGACTGATTGGATTGTTCGGATGTCATTAGGCTACTTATTTATAGCAAGAGAATGAGCACTGTACTATAAGCAGTGGAAGTAATTTCTGGCTGCTTAGCTAGAAGTCCAAATGTTAATTTTTGTTAGTGTTTAAATTAAATGAAAGCACCATTTTGTTCAATTCTTCAGTATCCAAAATAAATTGATTACACAAGTGCAATTAAGACAAGCTTAATCTCTCCTTTTATTGTGCAAGTTGACCGTGCCAGTATTAGCCTGCAGTCTTCATGACTTGCTTACGAATATTGTACATTGCTATGCAGTCACTTAATAAAATTAAATTTCCTGAACTGAAGAAAAATAGCTCAATTATTTTTAGAATAATAGCCCAGATATCCATAGCATGGAGATAACAGTCATATTTTATCAAAATACATCCTCAGTAGAAGACACTTTGCAAAACGTCTTAATAGAGATAGTGTTTAATCTTGCTGTTGTCTCTGGATTTTACGTACGTGATTGAGTTCGTGATTCAACACTGTTTAAGCCAGTGGTTATGCATGATACAGTGTCCTTAGATTGCAGAGCTCAACTCTTAATTAAAGCAATGCTTTAAGGAACTAAAAAGTCGTATTGTGAACACATGCACCATCACCCCCCCACCCCCCCAAAAAACCCACCCAACCCTTCTAGCAGAGATCCTTATTACAGACTCTGCATGTTCTTCCTACACCAGAACTCAATTAATGATTTTTTTATTTATTTTTTTTAATGCCTAGAAAGACCTCAGTCTTAGAGAACTCCTCCCTCCCTCAACTCCATTTTTTGGCTCTTTTCTCTCTTGTTCCCCTCCACCTATAGCGGAATAGCACTGTAATTTATTTTTTCTTTAACAATCTTTGGAGTCTAGCTCAAGAAGTTACCCATTTGTGTTGATTTTTACCCTGAAAACTGTACGCAAAACTTGGGATCAGCTAGGGAGTTTGTTGTCTTGGGTCATCCTGTCATGGTTTGATAGCTGTGGAGTCCTTCTAGCCTCTGTGAGTGGAGACTGCTCCACCTCCAGGGCCTTTGTATGGTCCTCATGACCATGGTGTTTATGAGAAATGGTATTTGGTTGCACAGCAGCCTGGGACTGAGGTAAGAACAGAATACCAGCCCCTGGCGTCTCATTTTGGTTTTGCATCTCCTGTTTCCACCCTAGCAGCCAGGGCAATGCCCATGCCTGGAACTTCTTGTCCCTGGAGTTTTCTGCCCGTCCAGGTCTGAAGCATATTTGGGTCTGGCTTCAAGCCCAGGGGGACTAAAACTGAGGAAATACTCCTGGGGTGATTAGTGGCTGAAGGAGGAGAATTCATCTAATGATTCTGGTTTGCTAGCTATATGGGAAAATTATTGCGTTTTAGAAGTAAAAAATGGTTTCTAAGTTTGGGTGGGTTTTTTGAGTTACATTTGTTAAGGATGCCTACCAGAAATAGATGGACATGCAGATGCAATCTCTATGTAAATAAACCAAACTAGACTGTGATGCTATCGCCAATGGTCCACGCTTTATTATTAACTGGCAGTTATGTGTTAAGTGCTCAAATGAGAGTGCTCTGCAATGTTAATATGCTTTGCACTGAAGTAGGTAGTGTGGTGGTCCCTGAGTGGAGAGTAAATGCTACACTTAACTCATTATATCACTGTAGAGTTAAAATCTGATTAAGATGCCTGACAGAAAACAGTGCAGAGAACGTATTTACAGGAAACACAGATAAATTATTTCTAAAAAGGGAAATTTAATTGAGAGGGAAACAGGCTGAAAGTGCTAGTGAGCTAAGTGCTACTGGTATGTTTTAGTTGTCCCTCAAATTTTCCTCAGTACGGATTACAGTTTGGTGCTTGCTTGTGGCCAGAATGCCAAGCAGTGCCATAGAAAGCAGATCAGGTCATTCATAAGTCTGCTGGTTTTACAGCATGCAGAGAAAAGCACAAAAAGTACTAGGTGTGAGCAATGAAATTGCCTTCCTTTATTGTATCTGTAATAAATAATAAAGCCAGAATAGTGCAGGATGATGGAAGGACTAAATGAATATGCTTAATGATCGCCTATGTGTAGACTTAAAAATAATTCAGTGGAAACAGAAGAGTCCTAAGGCTGGTATTTTGCAGATCAGACTGGCTGGTAAGTACAATAGTCTTGCTGGCCTTAATATCTATTAATTCAAATCATGTCAGTCATTAACTGTTGTTCTTTTTCCTCCTCTTTTTTTTTTTAGAAGAGGTACTCACATATTTGATCAGTTCTTAATGAGGTGGCTCCATTTGATTTCTCTAGGTAATTGCAGTTTGTGCACATCTGCGAGTAGTGATTTTGAGTTTTGCTTTTCATTTCACCTTGTTCCAGTAAATCAGTCACAGAAGAAAACTTGGAGGCATCTGAGGGGAAGATCTAAGTAGCCTGCCAGGCTGCCTTAAGATCAGACATCTAGCAGACTGGCCTAGAAAGAACAATACCATCTGGACGTGGAAAGAACCCTTAAGATGTTTTTGTGTCACACAGGGTTATTTATGTGGTAAACGTGCAGCAGTAAAGCCTGCCAGAAATCTGAGAGCTGGTCCATGTGCTTTCCAGCAGCTGTGGGTGTTAAAACTCCCTGGACTAGCAGCCTGCAGCTGTACTTTCATTAGCTCCCCATGAGTTTCAGCTCTCACTGAAATTCAGTTCCTAGGTGGTAGGAGTACTTGAAGGAAAAAAATCTCATTTGATTTATTATTTTTTGATTCCCTGGTATGAATCTGGCCCAAAAGCTTTTTCGGTGTCAACAGCTGAAACATACTGCTTTATCCAACTTAAGTGAGTGCTAAGATTCAGGGTCTATTTTTCAGCCATCTACAAAATTCAGCTATTGTGATTAAAATTGTTCTTAAAGCCTGAAGACTAAAAGTTCTGTTCATGACTCTTATCCAGAGTTGTCCCTAGCAGATGTTAAAACCTCTTATGCTTGTTACAAATAAACCTTTTGAGATAGTTTCATTCAGTTATTTGCCTAGCAGAAGCTCAGCTGACCCCTTTGGTTAGCACAGCAAAGGCAGGTGGGTGTCACGTTTAGCCGGGTTACTTATTCAGCATGGATAACCATCACTTACAGTGAGGGTGCCTGGGACTGGGCTTTGGGATACAACTAGAACAATGTGTCAGCTCTCAGCGAGAATGAGCTGCCTTATCAAGTCCACCACTGTGATCAGTGCTTGCTACTCATTTTAAATTCTAAATCAGTGTTTTAGCCCCTGTACAGCTAGTGGGACCAGTTTTTCAGAAGCTCCTTCTCCAGGTCTGGAAGAAATTATTTGATCTTACCCCTCTGATTTGAGGAAAGATGATATCGTATCCTGCCATTAAGCTGCACCCTCTTGCCACCCTTCAACAACTATCTTGGCTTTGGGGAAATCTAAGTGATGCCTTCAGTGTTCTGCTAAGCAGAACCCTTTCTAGGAGCTAATTCAACCCAAATCAAAATGTGATGAAAGTGAAGTTGAAAGGAAAAAGGCTTAAAAGCCAGCCTGTGCTGTAATTACCCCATGAACCTTTCCCTCCTCATTTGGGTTCATTATCCCACCTGAGGAAGCTTAAAATCAGACCAAGAGCAGATGTTACCAAAGACAACTGTATTCTGTATGCAGAGCTCTGTGCCACCTCCTGACTCTGCTCCATTTTTAGCTTCGGAGTAATGTAGTGCTCTCATGATTTATTACACAAAACATTCTGGCAGCAGAAAGAATCAAGAGTAGGTGGGACCATTACAGCTGTTACCTAATTCCTTTTGAATGTTAGAGACTATTTAAAAAAAAAAAAAGCCTTTTTTATGTGTGCTCCAGGGTTTTCATTTTGTGTGGAAAAAGGAGTGGTCTATCTAATAGCTAGCTGACCCGCCCTAAACAGGGTAGGATCGAAACACTGAAAATCAAGAGCAAAACTCCCAGTAACCTCAGGAAGGGTAGGCTTTTTAATCCCTTTAGTGTGACCACAAAAGAAGCTTCTCCCTGCTCTCTGGAGGACAGCCTGGACATTTCCCCTCCTGTCTGCCAGCACACCTGCTTCTGTGAGATGGTGCTGGAGGGGAACAGGCACTCCCTCCTGTGTCTCCTCCTGCTGTGTGGTTCCCCCAGCAGACTCCTCTGAAACTACCTGGATCATGGTGCAAGGAAGGAGTGGGTAGACGGAGACAAACTCATACCTAGCAGTAAGCCTCTTTGCAGGCTCCAGTGAGTAAAGGACATCCCTACAGCTAAACATGGGAGCACGGGAAGTACCAGCAGCCGTCAGAAACACCACATACAAGCGCAGCATAATTTTTTCCTAGCAGAGAGGCACCATGTGTTGGATGATGCGATGGGCCACTTGTTGGTCATGTGAACAGGGAATGGCCGCAGCAGTAAGCCACATCTGTGGGTTGTGTAGTGGGACTGAGAAGGAACAGTGTCATCGTCTGAAATATCCTCAGCAGGAGTACAGGGCTGCAGCCCCTCTCCTGCTCCATGTCGCCTTGTGTCGGGTTCGGCTGCTCAAGGAGACCATGTATGACGTCAGTGAGCTGTGTACAGCACATGGGTGCCCAGCGTGGTGGAGGGATGTCTGTGCATGGTATAATCCAGGCCTGACTGAAGACGGGTGTAAGGTAGGAGCCACCGTGTTGCCTTGTACTCAGTGCAGTGGGGAACAAGTGTCGTCAAGGTACAGCTAACGCAAACTGCAGCGCCGAAACGGTTGCAATTGGGTGTAGTAGGGTTATGCATAGTGTGCCTCTTGGATGCAGCTAATGCAGAGAGCAGGAGTGAACTGGCTGTGAACAAGAGATCTAGAATATTTTGGGGAAAAGAATAGCATTATAAAAAAGAAAAAAAGATAAGGTGGTGGTTGCACTCCTTCAGAGAAGCTTGCTCTGCAGTGCAGAAGCAACGAATATTGCTTTACTCTTTTGTTTGATCAAGAAGTGCATTAGTCAAATTATAAATAAGAGCAAAAGAATAAACCAAATAATAGCCTGAGAACGAGACATGGCCGGTCTGTCCCTGGGACATCTTAGGGCATCTACAATCTGTAAGCACTTACGTCTGTTGAACTTTAAGCTTGATTGTGTGTGACTGTGTAGGGAGGAGGAGCAAAGGGTTTATCTGTCCCTCATTGGCCTTAATAATCTTGTGGTGAAAATTCAAACCAGTTTACATTTTTTATAGACTTTTTAATGAAGTCTGTAAAGAAAAAGTGCTTAACTGGAAAAAGAGCAAACCCAGCTCCTCCCTGCAGTTTCTGGTTCCTGTGTATTCCTATGAGATCTCCAGCCTTTTTGCTAATATTCAGCTATCAAAATTCAGCCTGAAAGATTGCCCACACATCTTTGCTCAGAAAGAGCAGCCTCCAGAAAAAATGGTAGGCACTGCATGCTCTCCTGCACCTTGTGTCCATCCTGGCCAGCCGGGGTGAGCAGGCTGTTGGTGGCAGACCTGCCGTCTCAGCTCAGTGCAGTGCTCCCTCAGGGCGAGAAGCTTTGCGTTTACACAGGAGGAATCTGCTTTTGAGGAAGCTCTCAGTCTGTCTTTAGCAGACAGATCACTGCTGGATTGCACTTCCAGAAACGGCGCTGTAGTCTGACTTCAGTGCTGTTTAGGTCCTTGCTGCTCAGCTTGCACTTTCGTTTCTCTATGGGGGATAACTCCTACAGATGATACATCAAGGCAGAAACCGTCTACCTCTCCAAGTTAATGGTAACTACTTAACCTTTCTCACCTTGCTCAGAGAACATTATCCTTCTGGACTGCTTAGGGAACACTGTTGGCTTCCTGAGTACAACTGACCTCTATTTAGATATTGCTTTTATCTGCTTTTCTAGCCAGGGCTAGGTGGTCTGCTGTGGTCGTGGTCTAGGAGTAAAGATGTTCTCCAGATGCTCAAACACTTTTTAGTTTGTCTGTGTCTTCTGCCCTCTTACAGAAGCCTTATTCTTTGCCTCCATGACAGCAAGCTGTACTGTGTATGTGCTAAACAAGTAGTAGTCAGCCTGCAGAGGTGACTGTTAATGTAAGACGGATTGTGTTTGTATCCTGACTGTCAAGAGTTTGGCAGTAATAACTACCTGTGATTAATTAGATGACATGAGCGGTATGTGATAATACTAGTATTTACTGGAGTTGTTTTACTTTTGAAGTTCATGCAAGATCAGAAAATAGGTCAATCAGCATTTCTGTAGTCTTTGTTTGCAGCACTGACTGGTAAATGTGGTTGTCTGGCTTCATGTACCTCACAATTTTCCTACCATTTGGAAAAATAGAGAAAGACTTGCATTTATAATGTTCCAAATATATTTGTCATGTTCCTCACTCATCTCTTGTTTTGCAAGGGCTAGTTTTGAGCATTCATTGCTCAAGTTAGCAGTTGACTCAGTTTATGAATCTATTATCATATGTTTTTGGAAAATTGGCCAGGAGACCAGTTTCATTGGCGCTTGAATGCTCACATACTGAACGCAGTGGTATAAATGAGCAACAAATTTATCAAAGGTCCTAGCCTGTTTTATCTAGTACTAATTATTAAAGCTGATTAAAATAACTGAGAGTTGTCACCTTCCTTCCTTTAAATGTATTATGGTTTTCCTTTCTGATATAATAGCCAAGATACTCCACACCATATGTGTATTCTTATTGTATAGACTATAAGAGAAGACAACAGGAGATTTCTTCAGAATAAGAATGTATTTCTGGATTTAATGACTTTAGATTCTGAATAGCAGTTGGCAGTGCAATAACCCGGCATTTCAAGGCTGGCGGTGTTCCTGTGAGCAACAGAAGACACTAACTGAAAGTGGAACAAGTTATTTCACATGATTATCCCCTGAGCGCGTGGTCATCCCTAGTAAATGCATTTTGTGGGTAGGGCAAGGCTGGTTTTTATAAGCAAACCTGAATAGGAATAGTTTATGTGAGCAACACATGCATAGGGAGGACAGAAAGCAGCTGACACTATGTGAGTAAGAACTGAGAAAACTGAATTGGGAAAGAACACCAGAAGTAGAAAACAAACAGACAAGCAAGATTGATTTTTAAAAAATGTATTGTATTTTTTCTTTATATGCAAAGCAGCAAAATGTTGGCAGTTGGGAGGCCCAGTGGGAATTCCTGCTCTGTTGCAGTGTAGTTTGGGACTGACTGCCTGGCTTAGGGTACTCCTTGTCTAACTTGAGGTAACTGAATCTTAGACAGGGACAGCCCAGGTCAGCCCTCTAATTGCCAATGGTAATCAAAAGGGTTCTAAATATACAAAAGCCGCCATGCAATGGTGTAAATAAGACAATTTACACTCTGTTTAAGAGAAGACAGTTTACAGCCTCTGAGTTGTGTAGACAAACATGCACAAGATAGTTCAAATGATGAGGTGAAGGGGATGTGTATGACTGGATTTCTCCTGGGACTGCTAGAACTCTTTTTTATTATCAGTATCTAAGTGTCAGGCACAGCCTGTTGGTGAACACCTCGAGCACCTCAGGGGTGCTGCGAAAGAAGGCCTCTTGCTAATGCTTTAACAATAGCAAGGCTGTGCCCTCTCTTCTCTGCTCTGTGGTGGGAGCCCCAGGGAACATTTCCTCCTAGTTAGATGTTGCTGTAATTAGTTGGAGAGAAACTAGCCTGACTTGTGTTTGGATTTTTGAACTTCTTAAAAGTAATGCATTGTAATAACATTATCATTGCAAATATCAGTGAGAAGTTGCTCTTGGCTTCCTCTGACCTAACGTGTTCCTCTTGAGAAGACTGAGACTGTAGCATTTACATCCAGTTCGGTTCAGTTTTTGTCAGTCACTCCATATGAAAGGCAGCAGCTCCCCTCTGGCTTTGGAGCCTTGTCCATAAAACTATGCATCCATTGATACCACTCTTGGGGTTAGAGGTGTGCTGGGTTATTCTCTAGCCTTCTACTGCTCGAGGTTGAGATTCATGTAATGATTTAAGTCACAAATAGCAGCATTTGGTGGGAGTTTCACCTTCTCCTCCTGCTTACGCACCTCAGAGAATCTGTGTTGAAGAATGAATTACATTTAAGAGAGTAAGAAGTTGAGACGCAAAGCGTGAGATGCCTTCCCAAGAGGGACAGGACTTTATTCTTAGAATCATAGAATCATTAAGGTTGGAAGAGACCTCTAAGATCATCGAGTCCAACTGTCAACCCAACACCACCATGCCCACTAAACCATGTCCCTAAGTGCCACATCTACATGTCTTTTAAATACCTCCAGGGATGGTGACTTGACCACTTCCCTGGGCAGCCTGTTCCAATGCTTGACAACCCTTTTGGTGAAGAAATTTTTCTTATTATCCAGTCTAAACCTGGCACAACCTGAGGCCGTTTCCTCTTGTCCTATCGCTTGTTACTTAGGAGAAGAGACCAACACCCACCTCGCTACAACCTCCTTTCAGGTAGCTGTAGAGCGCGATGAGGTCTCCCCTCAGCCTCCTTTTCTCCAGGCTAAACAACCCCAGTTCCCTCAGCCGCTCCTCATAAGACTGGTGCTCCAGACCCTTCACCAGCTTCATTGCCCTTCTCTGGACACGCTCCAGCACCTCGACGTCCTTCTTGTAGTGAGGGGCCCAAAACTGAACACAGTATTCGAGGTGCGGCCTCACCAGTGCCGAGTACAGGGGCACGATCACTTCCCTACTCCTGCTGGCCACACTATTGCTGATACAGGCCAGGATGCCTGGCCTGGCCGCCTGGGCACGCTGCCGGCTCATGTTCAGCCAGCTGTATTCTTGCATCTCCAGTCTATCCTAGCAGGGTAAAAAAGCCTTGAATGGATGTAGGCCAGCTTTAGTGCAAATCATAACCAGGCCTGGGATTTATTTCATCTACAAACTCCTGAAGTCAGTGTTTTCTCATGAGGCTCAGAAGAAGTCATCTCTTCACTGCGGGGATTCCTGGGTGACTTCTGTCTCCCATATGGTGCAGGAGATCAGAGCTGCATGTTGTGCTCTTTGCCGGCCTAAAATGTCTGTGCTTCTGTGAACTGGGAAACAGCAAAAAGTGGAGCAGTTGTTTGTCAGAAAAGCTGATAGACTGCATCAGGACTGTGTTTAATGCAAACCCTTATCTTGCCCCCGTCGTGT
>NW_008824473.1:3082439-3090992 GCF_000699105.1 Pygoscelis adeliae
TTTAAACAGTTAACTTGACACCAAATCCTGCAACGCAGTTATCTCCATTATTAATGGCTTTCACCGCTAAAGTATTTTTAACCTTGTAAGAAAATACACGAGAAAAAGAAAGGAATCCACTAGCAGATAAACATAAAGGCTTAAGAAGGGCTTTCACCGCAGCAGTTTTTCATACTGCCTTTGACATTGGCTGCCTGGAATGTGTGTAGGGAAAAAAAAATTCTGTGTGAGTGTCCTAGCTGGTGGTGTCTGTCTTTCCGAGACAGAGAATTGGATGAGATGATCTGGCACTACTGTCGAAGTTAGGACAGGAAAAAGGTAGATAAGGGAGATGACTGAAATGATGAAATTTCTACCTCTGACAGGTAGAAATTTGCATGTGTAGCCGCCTTCTGGAAAATTAAAAACGTAACACAGTGTCAGCCACTCAGGCCTTGCAAATTTACACCAGTCCTGAGGTGTAAAAACCACTACTTTTCTCTTGCTTTCTGGTTACAGGCTTCAGGCAGTGTTGCATGTAGTCGAGATGACTTGGCCAACTAATTCCAGTACTTACTAAACAGGAGTCAGAAAAAGAGAATTTTGTAAGAGGAGAAATACAGAAGAAAGAATGGCATCCACCTTTTGGAGGGGTAGGATTTAGTTGATGTTGCTAATAATAGAGATTTTGCATTCCATGTCACTGGCAAAACTTTATCTCTGCAGTTTTCATTAGTGGGAAGAATGGAAACAAAAAATACGGTCACTTCTGATCCTTCCAGACCATCCATCCTTATGATCCTTTGACTCTTGTGTCTTCTAGATAAACAATTTCCAGAAAGTAGTGGTAACTGTATGCACTTAAAATTTACCAGTTTGAACACTTTAATAGCATCTGTCATACTTCATTCTAAATCTCCTATTTCTAGAGTATTCTTGGGTTTTGGGGGTTTGGGTTTCTGGGGTGTTTTTTTTTTTCCTCCTATGGTAGCCCGTGAAGGTACCCAAAACCTTGAAGAAATTTGATCGGTTCTTTTACTTTAAAATACCAAATGATATAAAGTGATTTATTTCCTGGTTTTTCTCAGTTTTATGACTATCGCTTTTATAGGGGTGTGTGTGGTGGCCTGAGTTGGATTTCATTACCTCAGAAAACACTCACACCCTTACTTTCATGAACAGCTGAGCTGGAAGTTGTGCACATTTACTCGAGATGGAAAATAATAACACACATACTCTGAGGAAAAAAAAATCACATTTTTTCAAAATTGGGAGATTGCAGTGGAATTGCATTATTGATGGGGACATGAGTTAAAGTGTTTTGGTTACTTTCTTTTTTACATAGTTTCTAGATCAGGTTCCATTCCATGTTCATTTTGCCTTTACGAACTGATAGATTTTTAGATATCTTGAAGCGAAGTTTGAGTTTTGCTATGGGGGGAAAAAATAAGGACAGTTATCTTTCTGCAGCTAACACATTAATTGGCATTGCCAAGCCTGTATATAAATATGTCCAAAAACCTTCAGGGCAAAAAGAGCAAAAGCTTTCCAGCACCTGGCTTGTAGGAATATGCTGGGATTGATGGCAAAATGTATAAATGGCTGCAACAGATCTATAAAATCTACTGGGAAAATCTATAGTTAGTTTTTCATTGTTTAAACAAATAAAAAAAAAAAAAATCAACAAACCACGACCCTTCCTTCAAATTTATGGCCTCATTTGAAGCCCAGTTGAATTTTGCTTTTCTAGAGACTTAAGCAGGCCTGGCATCACAGTGATACTTTAGAAGGTAAATGTTTATCTTCAGGGGACACATGTTAAGAGACAGGGAGAGCCTGTTGGGTCATATTCTTTATCACTATGAATCTACCATGAATTTCCGTACGGTATTTATGTGTGTGTTTGTTTCCCCCCACCCCCATCTAATTGTAAATTGCTTCAGCAATGAAGCCTCCATCAGCTGCCTAAGTAAAGCATCCCACAGTTGGGTAGAGCTGCCTTCCCCAAGGCTCAGCGTCCATGCTCCCTCTCTTAGTTGAAACCTGTACTCTTGGTTATATCCCGTGCTGACAGATTGTACAACATCTCACTTGGAAAACCTGAGCTGACCTTTGAGGACATGGGGCTGTTGCCTGTCCATGGAGTTTGTTTCCAAGTATTATCCTCTTTCCTCTCTCAGGCTAGCACTAGTCAGGGGCTGTCCTTGCCTTTTAAAAAGGCAGTTAGTTGCCTTGGATTTAGGAGAGGGGGCAAATCCTGCTTTGCTCTTCCAGCACTATCTGCCAGCAGCAAAAGCCTGTGCACCAGCTGTGATGTATTCCCACCTTCTGGGCATGGTGAACTCCTTGCAGCACTGATGGGGGAAGGAGGGATGGCACTCCCAAACCAAGTGACCTGCGTTCCTCCTGATAGGTGGAATAACTGCTGCTGTTACCATTGCTGATTTTATATATAAATACCATCTCTGCTTGCATGTTTTAAAGAGCATCAATAGGATCAGGCGTAAGGCCATGGCTCTGCAAATAGAACCACTTGGATTATGTATTCTGTTCAATGTTTGTATTGTGCCAGGCACAGTGGAGTCTTGCCCTAGACTGAAAGTGCTACTGTTATAACTAATAAATGATAACATCTAACAGTAATTGTTTCATTACTGTGAGAGTCAGACCCTTTACTGGGGGATTTGCTAGTTGACAAACATGTTGTTCAGCTCTGCGTTTCCATTAAGGAGACTGTACCAGGCTTTTCTGTGTCTTTCTGTGATGGAGACTTGAAGTTATTAATCATAATAATAATAAATTTTAAAAAAAGAAGAAATTAGACGAGTTGGAATTCAGTGATAGTGGCTTGTTTTAGGATTCTTCCCACTACTCCAGGCAAGTGAAATAAATAATGAGGGATTTCCCATACTGGTCATAGTCTGTGTCTCTAGGTGACAAGGAGAGGCGGGAGGCAAAGGGAGGGTGGCACAGCGAACATCACAGCACATCACACCAACATTTGCCAGCCCTTGCAGCCATGCAGCTGCCCTCCCAACAGCCTGCCAGGGCATACCTGGAGTATATTGGTTCTCTCTGCCTTGGCCACGTGAGACCGCCTCGCTTGTGCCAGGGGCATGCTCCAGAGCACCAAGAGGCAAGTTAGTTTTAGAGTTTATCAGAGGTGCGATACTAGTCTGAAAATGGAAATTCCCTTCCTCGTTCTGCGACACACTTCTGGTGATGCCTGGGACAAGTTGCTTCTCTCCCAGTTTCCAAAGAACCGTGGAAATACTAATTTCCACTAATTCCCCACCACCTTGCCCTGTTTCCTCCCACAAATGTTCTTTCAGGGAATTCGGAACATTTCTGCACTTCACTGATAAAAAAATGTTTGCTTCATCTCTGCAAAATGACACTTAATCCACACCCATGTCCTCTCATGGAGGTGAAAGACCTGTCAACCCTGCAGTGATACACGTCTCAGGAGTTTCCATCTTGAATAAAAGGGGCAGTGATTCTGACTGGATTGCTGGGCTTCTGTGTGGATCTCGATATATTAATTTATTGTTGCACAGATGATTTTGAACAGCTTGTAAATTGTTTTCCTGCTTTATGAATAAATACTCCTTTGACAGAGGAATACCACTTTTCTCCATGATGTTTTTCAATTCAGTTTTTATCTTCCATCCTGGTCACAGATTGGTATCTCTTTACATTTATTAATTGAAGTGAGGGAATGCTGATTTGGTGGGTTAGTCTCTACTATTATTGTAACCTGCCTCCCTTCCAATAAACTGGGTAGCACATGATTATTTTTTTTCAACTACAAGTTATGAAGTGGAATGAAATGAGAGGAAGTTGTGCTGTATGGTGTTTGTGTTCCCTAAATCACATTTCTTACTCTGCCAGCTCTTAAGTCCCCTCATGTGCCTGGGAGGTGATTTCTGCAGGCAGTTCTGTATGTGATGTGCAGGCAGGGTATGGCCCAAGTCCTGTCCCCAGCTAAGGTAAGATCACACTCTCTTCCAACAGTGGTTCTGGCATACAAGGGAAAAATCATGGCATTCATTTTCTTCCTGTCATTTCAGCAACATCACCCTTACGTTCGTAGCTCTAATTTCAGCCTACTAAGGCACAGGAAGATTGTCTCTGTTAAGATATGAGCACAAAACCAGAAGCAGTTGAACTGTTTTCTCTAAAGTCATCCCCAGCTGATGATCCCCATCAGCTGAGCCTGAGGAGCTGCTCGTGTGCCTGGAGCAGCCTGCCGGGAGTGGTGGCAGCCAGAAGGCAATTGCTGCTGTAATTTATGCCGAAACCCTCATGAACACTGAGAATGGGGGAGCTGAAAGGCAACTGAACCTTCTCATGCATTTTCCACCTTCCATTGGTGCTAGGCAAGAGTTCTTGGCTAGTGACTGACTTTCCTGTGCTTGGGTGCCATTGGTGAGACTTCTCAAACCACGCTGCGTGTGTGTGTGTGTGCGGGGGGAAATGCTGAGATAAAACAAAGACAATTGTTAGATCAAGAAGATCCAAAATTTCTTTGGACCAAAACCCATTTTACCATATGCCACAAAACTCTCCCTTGAACTCCAGTTGAGTCAGACTTTCACAGATCAAGCTCATCTTATTTCAGGGAGTTTGCAGACTTGGAGCAGTTTGGGCAGAATTTAGTCATCTGTGACGTGAACGAGTGAAACAGTATAATGAAGTAAAGCCAAACAAAGCTCTTAGTTTGCAAAACTTTGCAATGAAATTTTTATGAATTTTGTTACTGATCTTGGAGGGCAGAGAATAGCTCAGTACCACGTAGTCCTCGGCATCAAATGGTCCTGCTGCTCTGCAAGAAGTTTTGATATTTCAATGTATTTTTGAAATACATTTTGATTCCAAAACGAACTGAAATACCAGTTTTCAAATGTTGGTAAATCAATTGTCTTTGAAGAAAGGGGAGAATTGAGATGAGATTGATGAAAAAGTCATTTTGTTGTGACCGTTTCTTTTGTTTTCCTAATCTTATAGTGTATCTGAAATGTAGAGTTGTTTCTGATTTTTGTATGTGTCAAAACAGGATAGGTTGAGCATTCCCATTTTTTTTCCTCTCAGATTAAGATTTCCACAAATGAAGCGCCTTCTGAACAGTTTATTTTAAGACATGGAAATTTGTGAACAAGAAAAATCCTTAGAAAATGCACAAGTAGGTTTCCAGTAAATAACATCCCACTTCTTATCATCTCTCTTAGGAATGAAATGAAGGCCAATGAAAAGGACAGTGCATATATTATGTTTTCTAGAGGTTTTGTTTTATGTATGGTCATTATCATAGCTTAATACTGAGTGCTTCAGAAGTAAGGAATTCTGTCTTGTATTTAGGGAGGGAAGACATTGAACAAGCAGGCAGCCAAATTTTCTGGAAGGATTGACCTAAGGTTACAAAGAAAGTTCATTTCTCATCCAGAAATAGGATTCCAATCTCCTGATGCCCAGGTCAGTCTTCGGCAATGAAGCAGAAGGGATCTTCTCTCCGCTTGGAGCAAATACTTCCAGAAAACTTTCAGTGCCAAAAATAATGATGTAGCAGTTTCTTTTTTAATCATGCTTATTAAATGCAGATGCTGTGTTCTGCACTATCCAAGAAACAGATTTCACATCTGTCTCACCATGTAAGTAACTTCTACTTGTGAGAATTGCCACACTAAATTCATGCAAATAAAGTCACACAGGTGCAAGAATGTTTGCAGGACATTGCTGAAAAGGAAAATGGCTCTGGTCCCATTTACAAGGTGTAAATATTCTACTTTGTAACCAAAAAAATCTTTAATTGAAGTGTGAGTTTCACTGGCAACTTCTGGTTTTGTTTTGAATGTATGCCTTTGTGCTCAATGATGGGACAAAAATTTTCCACGAGCAGAATGAAAATGTGTTGTTTTACACTCATGTAGTGGAAAAAAAGCTATTTAATATAGAAAGGACCATTAGGCATATTTCAAATCTTAGTGGGCACAGGAAGGGAGGTAAAATTAGCATCTATTCATTATTTATCTACTTTTTAATATTTATGAGTAGCTCTAATTATAATCTATTTCTTTTTTTTATTTTGTAGAGTGCCAATATAGCTAGATTCTGAAGAAGTGATATTTTGGGGCAAATAGCAGAAGTAAAAACTGAGACTGACCAAAAAACCCGTTTTCTTCATTCATCTATAATTCCTTAGCCTTCAGATGTACTGAGATTCTGTTTCACATTTTCTCTAGGAGAGCTAAAAACTTTGAACTTTGGCATTGTTATTTTCCTACTGGCAGGTGATGTGTTCATCTGATGACACTGATCCAGACACTGGGTTCTTTAGCATTAGTGTGGGATTCATTATAAAATTATGAGAGCTGTAACAGCGTGTTGGAAGGCTTGCATTCCCGTGGTAGTAACTTTGTAACCCTTTAAGTGTCTGAGCAGAGATGATAATGCTGACTACCTGACTTGAGATGAATTCTTTGTCTAGAATTTGAGGGGAAAAAAAAGGTTCCTCCACTTTGAGTGCATGATTAGGAAAATAATTTGGTCTTGTTTGTTTGCTGGTCTTTGAGGGTAGGCTGGCAGGCTGCAAGGACCTGGTCTCTTGTGAGCAAGAAGAAAGGGTTTTGTTTCTTGCAAGGAATGAAGGATGTGGCACATGACTGCAGCTGGTTTGCCTCCTGACTCCAGGCTTGGGGAAGGGACTTGGCTCCCAGATTTGCCTTCAGACTACCCTCTGCTCCAAAACACAAATCCAAACCCACAGATATCCATTCCATCCCCTACCCCTTGCTGGCCTATGGATTAAGAAAGTCCCCAGGTAGTGCTGATGAGTTTATATTCCTCTGAGGGCAGCTAGGCACAAGATCGCTTCCTCCCCAGAGGTGCGTGGCATGCAGTATAGCGTGCTGGTGTGCCTAGCCTGGAACGGGGAGGACGAGGACATTTCCTTTTTTTTGTGCAGGCAGTTGGCCCTAGACCACCAGGTTTGGCCCCAAAAGGCAGAAGGGTGGAAGTCTTAGTTCTGGGAAAAGTCTTGGAAGAGCTTAAGTCAGAGCTCACAAACACCAAGGCTTCCCAGCTCTAAGACACAAGAGTTCAGGAAGCCAGGCTTTACTCCTACTTGTCAGAGAACTTTTTGTCTCCTTAGAAAATTTGTGTAGAAGAACTGAGCGATCCAATTGGAAACCATATCAATTAGAGATGTACTTGGAATGTATTAGGCGCTATAAAAGTGCGAAGTTCTGTGCAAAATGAAACCAAAATTGGTCAATATTACGGGACCGATATTTCTGTGTGTCCTGGTTTCGGCAGGGATAGAGTTAATTTCCTTCCTAGTAGCTGGTACAGTGCTGTGTTTTGGATTTAGGATGGGAACAAAACTGATAAGGCACCGATGTTTTAGTTGTTGCTAGGTAGTGCTTACACTGGCCAAGGACTTTCTAGTTTCCCATGCTCTACCGACTGAGAAGGCTGCAGGTGCACAAGAAGCTGGGAGGGGGCACAACCAAACTGGCCAAAGGGACATTCCATACCACGTGACATCATGCTCAGTACATAAACTGGGGGAAGCTGGCCGGGGAGGGCCGCTGCTCGGGGACTGGCTGGGCATCGGTCGGCCGGTGGTGAGCAATTGTACTGTGCATCACTTGCTTTGTGTATTATTACTATTATCATATTATTATCATTATCATTTTATTTCAATTATTAAACTGTTTTTATCTCAACCCACAAGTTTTTCTCACTTGTGCTTTTCCAATTCTCTCCCCCATCCCATCGGGAGGGGGGGAGTGAGCGAGCGGCTGCGTGGTGCTTAGTTGCCAACAGAGGTTAAACCACGACACTGTGTCTCATCTTCCCTCCTGTAAAATTGTACCCTGTAATTTTTCTAACGCATTTAAGATAACTTTAGAAAAGTTTGATAACTCTGGGAGTCTGATGATCCCACAGTAATGCCTTTGTACAAGCACAGGGTACAGGGACTCAGAAATGACATTATAAAATAGGAAAAACACGATGTTAGATGGATAGCAAGGGCAAATGCCCTTTTCTTCATTCAGGTGAATGATGCAATCGTTTTGTTTAATCATTGTCCTTTTTTCGATATCCTTCAGTGTCTGTCAAAAGTACTGCTGTTGTGATATGCTCTGACCAAGTTCCCTGCAAGAACAAAGCAGAAGTCCAGGACGTGTTTTGCAGTCCTGGGAAGCATGGCAGGTCCCGCTCACCCAGGTGTAAGCATGTGGCTTTCCAACACAGGCTTTATCTTGCTGCTCCTGAGGATGGAAGTGAGAAGCGTGGGCAGCCAGAAAACAAGTGTGTGCCAAGAAGTGCTTCTTCCTGGGGGGTTGCTGGGGAGCCAGTGCGTGCATGCTCCCCCGGCATGGTGAAGTTGCACCAGCTTCAGAAGAGATAGTTATTGTGACTAGCTGGTGTGCTCTGCACTGTCTCTCAATTAACAAGGCAGGAGAGCAGCCGAGCACTGTAGAAGCTTCCTTGTTTCAGGACACGATTTCTCGCTTCCTTCTTACCCAGCCTTTGAGTTTTCTCTTTCTCCTGCTCTGAGAGGGCTGACAG
>NW_008824473.1:3091052-3100792 GCF_000699105.1 Pygoscelis adeliae
TCCAGTCTCTCAAATCTTTGATTTCCCTTGGTCTACTCGAGCCTCCCTTTTCATTCCCACTCCTCCCTTGCAGGCTTTCTGCCTACCCTTGATACTCCCAGGTCTCTTCCCCTCGTCTCCTGTGAAAAGAGTGCTAATGGGCACTTGCAAACATTTCCTCTGTGCATGCTGTGTTTTGTGTCTATACCACAAATCAGTGGATGGTGATGCAGCTTTGTTGAAATCACGGGGGTCATGCTGACCTGCGCTTGCTGAAGCACAGGCGGTGGTTAATGAGCAGCTCTGGGAGGCTGATCCCAGATGTGGCAGGTGAAGCTGGGGAAGAAGGTGTGCTGCGAGTTATTAATTGTGCATTTGGTTTAGCCTGCCTGAGCCTGTGAATGAAGGTCTAGCATTGTGGAGCCCAGAGTTGAACCCTGGAGATTACTGAGTAGGGATATTTGTAGGTACTTTGGCACCGGTGCTCATATCAAGAGCTATTAAAAATAATGAGATGCTGCAGCTTTACTAATGATTTAAGAGGTTCTCCTTGCATCTCAGTATGAGGCTGATCTGATGCATCCATCTTCATGATAGCATCCCATGGTGTTTTGTCTTTATGAGTACATCTTGTTCTGGCTTGTTTCAGAAATCTGCTCTTAGCTCTAAGGTCTGCAATTGTTGGCCTCTAATTAGTACCAATATTACAGTGCTATTACTGCACTGGTCTGAACTGCTGGCTATTTTTAGATATGACATTGTTCAGGTTCTTGTTGCATAGCTTATTTCTCTCATCATGAATAAGCAGGCTGCTGAGTATAAAATAATGCTGGTTTTTAGAACAATTAGTGCAGACTTATGTAGATACCAGTTAGCCAGTATTGACACAAATGTATCTTTAGATGGAGACCGTGGTCCAGTCCCAGGTTGAGGGGGTCTGTGGTCAATATTCCCTTCTGGTGGCTTGAAATACCAAGTACCTGCCTTGCCCGTGGGCCAGGTAGTTGAGTGGATTTACACTGAGTCTGCAGCGAAATCGGATACTCGGCATGCACACAGGTCATGTAGGTAACATTTACCGTAACTGAAACTGTGAACTGTTTGTCAAGAAGCTAAATACTATTAAATTCTTATTGAGCCAGGTTAAAGAGCCAGGTTTATGCCTTATGGAGGACTAATAACAGGAAGCCTGATTTCATGAAAGCTTGTGTGCAAACTAGGACGTGTGCTGTGTCTGAACCCTACAGCTAATGTCTGAGTTTTCTCAACTTGCATCTTCTCTTTGAATTGTAAAATGTTAGCCCTCCGGTGGCTGTAGTGTCCTTGAGTCCCAGTTAGTATTAATCACAGATTGTGCAGCTTTTGTAGGTAAGTGGCAGTTTAATATTTCGGAGATCATCTTTGAACGCCCTTAGGTTTTATTCACAAATAAAACTGTATTCTCTCTTTCTTTCTCAGCGCTGTCATTAAAAAGAACTTGCTTTCTGTTACACCTCTAAACCAAGACCAAGAGGTGCTAAATGAAAAACCCACTGAGCCTGGTGAAGAAAAAACCCATGCAGCTATTGAAGATACAGTCCTTGATTCTATAGGAGAAACTTTTAAGATTTTAATATCCCAGAGAGCAAGGCTGGTCTACTTAAAGGCTCAGGTTGAATGAGAGGTAATTAAAGCTAAATTAGAAACAGGCAGTTTCCATCTGTGATTTTAGAATCCTAGAAAATACTTACATTAGAAAGGAAGGCATCAGAGCACAGAACTAGGAAAATAGGAATCGGGAGGCTACCTCCAATACAGATGTTTGCTTCCCATGCGTACTGAGCAAGTCATCATAAAGAAACATAGAAATGGGGTCAGAAAACAAAATGGGAGAAATCTTCATAAAAAGAGAAAAACTTGAAAGGATTACTTTTGGAAAAAAGTGAGAGCGTGCAGTTAATCAGTTATGACATGGCAATTAATATGAATTATTCTTTATAATTTGATAGCATTCAGAGGTATCAACAACAAACCAGCATTTATTTTTTTTTCTACAGAATCTGTCATTGTTTTACCTATACTAGCTGGCTAATTATTGCTTAAATCTCAGGAGTGTTATGAAGCTTAAGCCATTAATGTGTTTAAAGAGCTTTGATGCTCTGTGCTAAAAGATGGCATCAATATAAAAAATAATGATAATTTAGCACTTACATTTTAGTATAGTTTGTGATTTTGTTAGTTGATGAATCTCTCTAACATGCGTCCCCATATATGTTTATGAAAATGTACACATTTTCAGTTTGTTTTCAATAATTTGTACACTGCTCTAGTCTTGTACACTGTGCTTCAGAAGGAAGTTTAGTGATAGTTAAAAAAACTGCATTTCTATATAGTGGCATTTTAAGCCTTACTTACATTTCAAGTGGAAAAAAATACATCCTGAGATGTGGCTGACCAGGGCTGAAACCGCTGCATACCATGAACAGACAGCATGTGGCAAGCTGTGGGTCCAAGCCCGTGACCCCACTGTCTAGAGGGTTGCCAGCAGCTTTCCCTGTAGAAGACACGAGTCCATTCTGCAGATGGAGAGAGGATGTTTCAGCCCTTTCGCAGAGGCTCTGTATCCAGCTGGCAGAAGAGAGAAGCCCTCGTCACTGGAGTGGCTGAATGTTGTGATGTTCAATCAGAAAAACTGAAGGCGTTGTAAGCGACCTGGTGAAAATGGAGTCAGGACACTCCTGAGCACCTCCAGCTACAGCGATCACAGCCTCAATCTCTCTGAGTGTGAACATGAGCCTCCTCTGTAGGTAAATGCAAGAAATTAATAGCACTGATAAAACTATCCTGTAGACACTCATGCAGAGGCATGAAATGCTAATGTGGTTGTTCACCGGAACGAAAAACTGCTTCACTTCAATAAGGGACTGCAGCTAACAGAACAGAAATACTTCTCAGGACAGGTTTCCTCTCTGTGATTACTGAGCAATCTGCCCTCCACAGGAAAGCAGAAGAGAAACCCTCCTAAAAAATTTGGTTATTAACTAAATTGAAGTGTAGGGGCTTTTTTAATTTTTTTTTTTAGTTCTGGAAATATCTTTTCTCTTTAGGGAAATAAATATATCTTTGTTAGTCTTGTCAGGAAATACTGCTGAAGATCATCAGCTCTTTTTAGCATTTCATTTCTAAATGCATACATGTGAAATTTCAAGGCCTCAATGAGCTTTCTCAGTGATGAATATAACTCCTCATTTTACCCCACTGCGCACCCTGCTTGTTTCATGCGAGCTGAATCTAGCAGCTTCTTTACAAACTTCTGGAAGTTGTGTACCCCAGCCAGGCATCAGGGCGTTCCTGTACCTCATGCTACTTCATCCCCCAACTTGAGTTGCAGCTGGTTAGGGCCTTCAGTTAGTTCCTTTCTCCTTCACCTCCTCGCTTGTGTGTGTTTGGGAGGGCAGGAGGATCGGGAGGACTTCATAGGAACCACGTGTGCATCCCCTCCTTCCTCTCGCCTGCCCCGTGCCCTCTGCTGCAGCTCCTGGCTTCCTGGGCTGGCTGGGCTTCGTTCTTAGGAGGCTGCCACACACTTGACTCACCCAGCCTCTCTTTTTTTTTTTTTTTCTGCTTCCCCCTACCCTAGAAGGTGCATAGGGCAGATGCCCCTGCTGACCCACTCCTGCTGTGGCTCTGTCTTGAGAAGTCGAAGTAATTTGATGCCAGATCTTGCGTTTTGAGTTCTTCCCTTTCTTGGCAATTGGAAACCCACAGGAAGGTGATGTATATGGGGAGAACGAGAGTCTCCCGGAGTGTCCTAGAAAACGGAAGGCTGCTGACTCCTGTTGGGGTGCTCCAGGATCCAGAATTGAATACTGGGCACTGCCAATCAGCCTACCTTTGTTCCATGACAAAATACAGCTTGGGGATTCATATGGTGCAGGGAGACAACTCCAGCTGCTTCTAATTTCCCCACTAGGAGCCCATCTGCCTAGCTGCCAGGTTGTGATACAGTTGTATTGCTAGTTGCATTGACTCATACGCTGTTTTCCTAATGATGCACAGAGATCAATTACCCATATGTTGTTTCCAGTGCGTGTATCTGCCTTTCATACAGTCCCTCCTGGGGGGTTATTGACATTCCCATGGAGCATGAAAAATGGATGGGACTCTTGCAAGCAGCCTCTCTACTAATCTGTGAAGAGATCCTGAGGAGAGAACTGGGAAATTGTTTCCCTTCACACACAACCAATTGTTGGTTGTGTGATATACGTGCATATGAGTCCTCTCTAAATGGGTTTTCATTTCTTTCTGTTTTCTTCATTAAAAGGTGTGTCACACATATCTTCTTCCTATTGCTTATGGCTAATATGCAGCTGAGCAAGTTTTTCAGCATCCTGTCAAGACTGGAAAACAGAGGAGAGTGAGCTGGCTCGTTCTCAGTGCAGATAAAAAAGGCTTGGGAAAAAATATCCTGAGTATGCCTGCCCCCTTTACCCCAAGGCAGTGGCTGCGCCCATGGGCCACAGAGGGCCTCAGTTAGACTCCCAGATACGGCAAAGAACCAGCATGTGCTCATTTATGGTACTTGTTTTATTTGTATTAATTTGCTACCATTTGCTTTTATTTCAACATGAGAGATGTTTGCAATGAATTATATTCTGAGTTGCTTCTTAGTTGCTCCACTAACAACTAAGCAATGTACAACACTGTTAAACAGAGCATCTTGCTTCAATCATACTATACTATGTCTTGCTTTCTTACTGGAGGCTCTTGACTTTTTATTAGGTATTTAAAATACTGGTGTTAACCCTAAGTGGGCTGGGATCTGCATGGTGAGAGAGAAATCCAATCTCAGGCCACGTTGCCACAGATGAAAAGTAAAAGTGCCCGAGCTCATTGGATTCATTTTTCAAGAGAGCCAAGTGGCTGGATGTGCTGGACCGTTTGCCTGCAGCATCTGGAGCAGGACAGTCTGTGGAGGGGCCGAGGTAAGGTGTTTATCAGTGAGGCTGCTCATCATCCTTGCCAGAGCATTACATGTTCTGGCTTCAATAACGTGCTGATTGCTAGATTAGAAAAATGCTTCATTAACACTTTTTACTTTTAGTAGGTTTGTTTTGACTGGACACAGTGACATGATAGGAAGTAACAGGACTTTCTGTACAGAAATGGAGAGTTAACATTCTTTATCTTAGCTTAACTTGGCAGAAACAGAACCATGCCACTGAACCTAGCTTTTGCAATATGTTGGACTTTGAGTATTTATTCATTCTTAACTATATGAAACTTCTTTACATGAATATATCCTCACTTATGCTGAACAAATATTTTAAAATGCTTAATTCTTCCCTAACTTCATTTTTGCAGAGTCCTTACCATGACAGAATCAAAGAATAAAATCCACTGTCAGTGTTGTGGCTCTGTCTTGTGGTTACGTGTGCTTTCCAGTAAGCAGAAAAGTTTTGCCTTTGTACTTTGCCAGGTCAACACTCTTGTAAGAGGTGATGTGATGTTGATTTGTTAGGCTGGTTGGTCTGTTTTTAAAAGAATTGAATTACAGTCTGAGGCATGCATAGCATGTCAATAAATAGCAGCATTGCTGTCTGCAGGTATTTCTGGGGTTTGGTTTGCTTCGGGTTTTTTTCCGTTTCATTTAACGAAGGAAGCAGACTACTTAAAGGCACATAGGAGGTACCACTTTGGATCACATTGTTAGTTCACCAACTCTAGTTATGATCACAGCTGAGTGCATCAGAGGAAAGTATAATAATATGCAGCATAGAGTGTACTTCATAACTTGTTTCCACAAAAATGACCACCTTAACCTCTTCTGCTCCCCTTCCCCCCTCCAATTGTGAAGATGTACTTTGTAACATTCCTTTCAAATTTTCTATTTGTAAGCTGCACTATTGTTCCTGAGTTGTTCTCGTACAGAATTGTTCGGGTCCACAAGTTCTGCTTGTTCCCCTGTCTGAAGCCATTTCCTAACCCTGCAGGTTAGGTCCTGACCATCTGGGCAGACTTCAGGTAGCAGCTGATCCCCTGGGAACCACGACAGATATAGGATGTCTGAGAGATGTCTGTGAAGGGAGGGGAAATCTCTTTAGGACAGAAAGAAACCCCACAGGAAAGCTAGGAATAAACAGATTTGGGAATTAACCTTGCCTAGCAAGGAAATCAAGTATCATAGAATCATTAAGGTTGGAAGAGACCTCTAAGATCATCGAGTCCAACCGTCAACCCAACACCACCATGCCCAGTAAACCATGTCCCTAAGCGCCTCAATCAAATTGGGCAGGGTGGAAACTTCTTTGAGTTTTATGTTCTTGGAATATAATTCTGTCAGATGACCATGGGATATGTGTCGGGCTGAGTGGAAATACCTTTGCTGCCTATTATTCTGTGGGAAATCCACCAACCTCTAGTGAACGCTTTCTTGCCAGCTCGTGTTCGCCACTCCTCACCGCATTACTGGCTACGTGTGAGTCAGATGTTCACAGCACAGCGTTGACATTTCACATCACCCAAGTGAACCTAAGGGGATTTTAAGGTGCTTGATCTCATGCAGACCATTCGACAGCTAAACATAAAGGCTGTGAACTTCATTTCCTCCATCTGTCAGGTCTCTGTTTACACAGGTGTCAACAGGTGACAGCAACGTGTTGAAACGTGCTGATGCAGGAGGCACCTCTACAAGAAGTGAGCCTGGCCGCGCTGTAGAGGCTGTGCACTTCAACTAGTGCAGCTAGGAGGAAAAAAAAAAACCCAAATAAAATGGAAACAGGTATTTTTGTACATTCTCGTAAATAAACAGATCTGCATCAAAATCCTACTTCCTTGAATGCCAGAGGAGTCAGTCAGTAACCCAAGGCAGTGTCCTCGCTCACATCCCCAACACTCAGGACAGCCGGTAACTCCCCAAGGCTCGCTCTGAAAGCTGCTGCAGTCACCTCCTGCTGCACTTGTTCAGCCATGCTCGAGGTTTCTTCTGATGCAAGCCATCTCTCCAGGCTTCTCATGCTGAGTTGTCACTCGCACACGCATTTCTGACCAAAGCCATTCTCCACAGAGCTTCACCGTTCAAGATTTGACAGCCTTTGGCCTTTCCCCAGTTTGGGAGAGGGATTAATACATACGTCTCTGTCAACAAACACCTGTCAAGGACTGTTCAGCTAGCCGGTCCCCAAGGCAGCTCTGTCTTTTCAGTTCCTTCCCATTTTTTTAGGTTTCTGTGAATTTTGGATTTTCTGGATTTTTCTTTTAATCCTTTTAGGAGACTAACTAATTACTTGTCCATAAAGGGACGTGATACCACCATCCCCTCGCTGGTTTTGTGGAAGGTATGTATGTTTCTTCTGATTTTAGCTGGACGATCAAACACTTCCAGACATATATACATTAAACTAATAGTTTTACAAATACCTGACTTCATTAATTTGAACCAAAACTTTTCAGTGAATTTTGCCTGACTGGCAACTTTTGCCAGGTCAGCTGGAACTGTACTCTTTTTCTGCAAATAAACTGACCCAGTCTTCCATGCTAGTCTAGTGTCCTGTTTACAGCAAGTTGAAACCAGCTATGCCTTGATAAAATATGCATGTTTCCTATGTTTTTTTCAATCAATTTTATCAATTGATAAAAAATTGAGAAATTTTATCAATTTCTCATCACTGTCATGGAGGCACTACTATGGAAACGTGAGAACTATGTGCCTCTGTCAAAGTTTCAGTTTGATTAGAAAGGTTGAGTATCATCAGTTAAAACAGGAGATTTGTGAAGTGGACGCTTCAGGAGTACTCACTGAAAGGTTAAATGAACTGGTGCACACTATGTATTTCCCTTTCTGCACACTATTTATTTCCCTTTCCCCCCCCCCCCCGCCCCCAAACCGAGTGGAAGAGAGAGATACTATTTCCCAGACAGGTGCATCTTGTGGATTAATCCCTTTAGAATTATTTTATAATAGAACTGTGGCTTACAATGTCTTTAACTTTTTTCCTAAATAGGCAAGAAACCATTTCCATCTTTTATAAAGGTGTTCTCTAGTGTCTGTTCTGGTGTTACTTAAATGGCTTTAAATGAGGCAGTTTGTATAACAACTGAAAAGCAACAAAACCAAAACAATGTGCCTCTAATACATACCCTAAACACATGCATATTATTTAAAGATATTTCAAGGACCTAGTTAGATTTGGCATCTTTTAATTAGAAGCTTAACATTAAGCTGCACTAATGCCACAATTAACTTGGACTGTTACTAATGAATTTTCCAAATACATTTTTATGCAAGTTGTTACTACCCAATTGCTGGAGGCAAGGGAGTGCTGGGGAACCATGCAAGCAGTTGCAATAATGTCTGGGACTAATTGCCTCTTAGGGCTTGTCCTTGCCAATTGCTCGGTTTCCATCAGCTTCTGTGATTTATTTTTCAGAGAATCAGAGTCACAAAATAATGAAAGCAATCAAGTAGTTTTGCTTTTGAAAAGCATCATCTGTTGTTCATTTTCAGTGAGTGCTAAGGCAATGGTATCTTTGGGCTGCTGCAGACAGAGTCCAGTTCCTGGCTCAGTTGAATTTGTGACTTGAGTGAGTTGTTTCCGCCAAGACACTCCACAATATTCATTAATTTTTAGCTACATCAAAGTTTGGGGGTAGGATGTACAACCTTTTTGAGGCAGCATTTAGATGTGTTATGTCCTTTCTGCCAACTTTTGTGCTTAGCAGCTGAGAGTCAGACCTTCCAAAGCAATGAGATTAAAAACAGTGACTTTTTTTCTTTGCCATCTGTTTTATGAGTTGTCAGGTGACACTCTTGACAGATTTTTAGCTTTACTTTGTAATCACAAATTTACACTATTAAAAATGAAAGCTGAAAATCTCACTTAGCTTTATCATTCTGGGACTGGAAGCTTTGAGAAATTCTAAATGTCAGGAAATTTGGATAAAATCATGATAGTTGACAGGGCTGTAGCGGGACAATAGAGCCCTCCCTTGGCTCTGCATGCAAGCCTGCAGGAGGGCTTGCACACTTCTCCCAGTGATATCAAGGGATAAAAGTTTGTCAAGGGATCAAGGCCGCCTGACCCAAGAGGATGCAACCCAGGAATGACTGACAAGTAAATGACACTAAGGAGACACACACCATGAGCGTGATCCCCTTGGAAGTTGTGTGGGATCCCAGCCACTGCTTGCCCGTATCCTCTATATTGGCTAGCTGTGTATGGATGGGGAGTTGAGGAAACTACCTTCTTCTGAACTGTACTGAATCCCTGTCAAAACTTGATTACTTGGCCCATGTGCAGCTGTACTGTGGAGACAGCTGGTCTTCACATACTACTTCTCCGTGCCATGAGAACTCTTACTCTTAGCATAGGAAAGATCATGGTCTGACCTAACCTTTGTCTGTGACAGTGGTGCAGTGCTTATCGCAGAATCATAGAATAGTTTGGGTTGGAAGGGACCTCTAAAGCTCATCTAGTCCAACCCTCCTGCCATGGGCAGGGACATCTTCAACTAGATCAGCTTGCTCAGAGCCCCATCCAACCTGACCCGGAATGGTTCCAGGCAGGGGGCATCCACCACCTCTCTGTGGAAACCTGTTCCAGTGTTTCACCACCCTCAGTGTAAAAACTTATTCCTTATATCTAGTCTGTATCTACCCCCCTTTAGTTTAAAGCCATTCCCCCTTGTCCTGTTGCAACAGGCCCTGCTAAAAAGTTTGTCCCCATCCTTCTTATAAGCCCCCTTTAAGTACTGATAGGCTGCAATAAGGTCTCCCTGAAGCC
>NW_008824473.1:3102171-3105727 GCF_000699105.1 Pygoscelis adeliae
CCGCCTTCTCTGTGTCCCGGGTAACCAGGTCTCCCATTTCATTCTGGAGAGGGCCCACATTTTCCCTTGTCTGCCCTTGAAGAAAAGAGAAGAAAGTAATATCTGCATTTCCTCTCTGGTAGCGAGCGTAGGGATTTACTTGTTCTTCATAGTGCACCGTTAGGAAAACTGCGTTTACAAGACAGAGCTCCTGATGGTATTCAGAGCTGGTTTTCAACTGCTTGTCAAAGTGACTGCAGTCTGAGCTACCGGTGTACAAGAATAAATCCTAAAATTAGCAATAGTGATTTGCAGTTGCACATTCTGACCCCCTCAAGATTTTGTAGCTGCCTCCAATAAGGAATTAAAAACAAAGGGGTGCTGCTAACCTTGCATAATTCTTACGCAATGGCCAAATAGGAGAATGATTGGAGAAAATGTCAAGAGGGAAATTACTCTTGCATTTCACAGAAATAAAGTAAAAAGTTGTTATCTTTCTGAATTTCCACATTTGCAGCACATTTGAAATTGATAATTCCTAACATGATTTAAATAAGTTGTGAATGTACTTCTCTGATTTTAAAAACCTGATTATTTTATCCCAGGGAAGATCTGTGCATCATCTGAATGACACACATTTTGGGAGCTGCTTGTGTTCTGCTGAAAAGTCATTAGACTAAGGATGAGGAATGGCATATGTTAGAAACTCAGCAATGTAATTATGTGCAAGAACTCTGCTACGGCCTTTAGTGATAACTACAATCTAGATCCAGTCCTTGAGGATCCAGACAGTATTACCTTATGAGTTACTTAGCTTGACTCACTGCTGAATCTCTTCTCTGTAGTCTAATGCTGTGCAGCATGCTCCCACCCTGTGGGAAATGTGAAGGCAGGGCCAAAAGAGCATGCGTGCAATAAAACCATTTCCTTTCAGTATTTGTATTATAGTCTCGCTTCCTTTTTTTGGATATGTACAAGTGAAGTGTCAGCTTTGCATGCAGAACTCAAATATACTCTTTTCAATCAGACAAGTTAAGACTTGGTGACGTATTAAAAAACAAAACCCCGACAGCCTAGTATCTGGTAGTTTAGGCATTTTGGTTATGATGTACATGTGCTCTTTGGTCCATCCAGGCATGTGGAGTCCACAAGCTGTGTTCTGAAATTGGGGGAAGCTGAGAAATGTGCATTTAGAGCAAGATGTGTTGACTATACAGAAAGTTTGATTTCCCCACCCCCGATGATGCTCTCGTTTCGTATCAGCTCTCTCGCTTATGCACTATATATATGCTGTTCCTATGACTCTCCATCGGCGCTCTGTGTGCTAACAACCAGCTACTGCGTGGTGCTTATGGAAGTGGGTTGGCTAGAGGGAAGGATGTCAAGGAGAGGAGGCACAAACCACACTCAGCATGCAAAGAGAGCTTGAGAGGAAGAGGTGGGTCATTGTCTTCTCCTGCTTCTGTTCTGGCAGATGTGTCTGCTCAGATGTGCAAGAAATTGCCTTTTTTTTTTTTTTTTTTTTAAGCTACTAGAGGGGTAGATCAATGAGAGCTTTAACATTATCAAGGAGCTGAGAAGATCTGGACCTGTGCTGAGATGTGCAGTAGGTATCATATTTAGTATATGTCCAGAGGAATTTTTAAGTGGTGAATTGTCTGTACTTCTTACTGAACCCAGTATGAATCCTTGGAGAAGATAATCTGATTTCAGAAGACTAAAGAAATTCAGAGGGAAAATGGGAGAATTGGGCAAAACAATGGGAGATCTATCAGGCTGAAGGAAGCCAGCTTTTTCTCAAAAAATGAGGTATCTTTAGGTAAAACCAGGAAGCCCATACCAAACCTGCTACAGGTAACCTTTTATCTTTGATGTTATAACTCACATGGATTGTTTTGAAAGTGGCTGGCAAAGTTATCTCTGTTCTCATACCTCAGTCCAACTTAGTCACTGGCTATCAAGGCTGGTAAGAAGAATAGGACCTAACTTTTGTTGAAGTATTGAGGATCCCAGAAGTGTTCTTTACTAGATTATTTTTAGGTATTTCAAGCTGTCTTGAATGAACTAGCATTCTGCATTCCCAGATGCACTTGTTAAAAGTCGGATCTTTGACTTTTCTGAGCTTTAGTTAGCAAAACTTGTATTCTCTAAGTTTTACTCAAAATCAGGTATAGCTAATGACATTTGCGTAACTGCTTTTCTTTCGTGAAAAATGGGATAATAATTAGCCATTTCTCCTTGTGTATTTGATTTACTCATGTGGAGTGCAAGCCAACCCTCCTTGAGGCTGCTTATTTTGCTAGAATGGCAGATGCTCATCTATGGTCTTCATCAAATGAAGACCTTGGGAAAAACTGGGATGCTACGTTCAGGTGAAGCACACTGTTCCTCTCTGTCCCCACACCTAATTTAAAGAATCCAGACAATTGCTAAGTTGGTGAGAACAGGTGTTTTGGCAATGCAGATTCTACTTATGACTAGAATAACGTATGTCTAAGTGTGCCATGGTGATCTGAGCCAGACGGGTGCTTTAGGTACGTCTCAGAGCCTTCTTTCGCAGGTGACACTGGGCAGCTCAGGTGGCAAGTCTTCCTCTTGTACCGGCACCCCCCAGGCATATGGCACAAAAGCAGCTGGAGATGGTGGATGGGCCTGTGGGTTTGAGATCCCTGAGGAAACGACCTAGAAGAGGCTGAAGGCAAGTTTAGGTGCTGTGGGACCCCCTGTGGCAGCCATTTGGTTGCTTCTGAAGAGTGGATCGGATAGGACTGGTTGAGATAATCTTTCAGATCCCCACAGATTTACACCTATATTTGCCTTTTCTGTGGCAATTCAGGTAAAGGAAAACCCTTTGTTTATGTGGGATTTTGGACATATGAGTGAGGAGCCTTATGAGTGCAGTGTTTGCAAAAGACTGCTTTGGAGACTTGTGGTAAGTCTCCAGCCTTCTGCAAATCAGCTAAAGTGTATCGGCCTGTTTATTTCTGCCTTTCCTAATCCCTGGGAGGGATTTTTTACCAGACAAGAGCCCAAGTCACAGACTCAAAGACTCGCAGCTGGATTTTGTCATTGACTCATCACATGCCTATTGGTAAGCCATCTGCAAATAAGATAATTGTCTGTAATTTGGGCTATCTCATCTAAAGACCACAATTTCCATTGCTAAAAAATGAGCCTAATGCATATGACACAAGGATATTGTGTAGAATAACTCACTGTATCTAGCTATTGAAGAGCTCTTTGCAGGTGTAGAGTGCTTGTTAGTGGCTAATTAGCATTATTTAACCATACTTCCAGCCATTAAAACTCCACTGTCCCAAATGAAACCAAATCAAGCTTTTATTCTAACCTGTATATAGAGAACAATTTTTCTAGCCATAACTGTGTGTAACTTGCCATTTGCTCTCATCTGATCCACTTACTAGCTTTTGACGGTGAATTGAGTTCAATCTCATCTGTCTCAGTAGCTCAGATATTCCTAGACTTCATCCTGAAAACCTCCGCGCACAGTTAACACATTAAATTCCATTTGTTTAATGGAGCAATTGTCCCATTTCAAGCAGTTGAGGAGTGAGAG
>NW_008824473.1:3105791-3110004 GCF_000699105.1 Pygoscelis adeliae
GTAGAAAAGGTACGTGATAGATTGACTGCTCAGGCAGTAGCTCACCTGTTGCAGGTATCACAAAGCTGCAGAGAGCCTTTCTCCAAAGAAGGTACCTGCTTTGTCAGTTCAGGTGTACCCCAAAACAGCACGTGCTCTGTATATACCAAGACACAACAAACTAGGATAACACAGTATTTTCTTTTTCTTGGTTTCACTGGCTGGAGACAATTTCATTATTTATTTACTCAGAACAAGTGTCAGAGCAGGCTGTGGAAAGTAGCACAAAAATACCCATCTTTATTTGTAATTTCACTGTGATGTTTATTACTGTGTTTCACAAAAGTGATTTCCTTTATGAGGAAATTTCATGCCTTACTGCTTCCTAATGCATCTTGCCGCTACCTTCAAATGTACAATTTTAGAAGACATTTCCACAAAATCCTTTCCGGTTCCCAAATTTTAAAATATTCAGTATACCCCAGCGTGAATGTCATTAGGCTTTAGAAACTATAGATCTACTATGTTTACTTTTAAATTTCATTTTCTAGAAATACTCAGTTACTTATAGCAACATGTGATTGACGATACTTCTGCAGCCTGGTGGAATCCAATTACTTGGTTGAGCAAAAGTTCATTTTTCAAGGGGTCACAGTGGGAACACATTATCTCTGACGTAGTTTTAGGCAGTTTCCCATTTTCTTCTCCTTGCATGTGCTTAATTTTTTCAGCGTTTGTTATGCTGTGCTGAAATCCCATCTCTACAAGCTCGATTCCTACTCCAGGTGGATGATGTATTCTCATTTATACCCTTTCAGGTGTTGTGGCTGAGCTTGCCTTCTAAGCGAGAGAGCAGCTTGACCTAGAGCTCTTTGAAATCAACCTTTCTGTTTACTCTTACTGGGCTTTATACTGAGTTAACAGCATACTCCAGTCAATTGCAAAAGCAGCACAGCCCTTGCCCCAACTTTCCCTGCCCAAAGCCCAGCCCAGAGCAGGTTGTCATAATTTCTTTCATCCTTCTGCCAGTTTTTTTCGATTCAGCCTGAGTGTCTGCTGTCTGATGTTTCTGCCACAGGACTTATGTTTTACAGTAAACAAGGGTTGTTTTAATTTCTCCAAGATAAATTAGCTGTAAAAAAAAAAATTGTTGCTTGAAAAAGCTGATTGCACTTAGTCAGTCTAAAATGCATCGGTTAGTGCGTCTCATTTCAGAGCTGGAGGCATGTGTCTGAGCCCCTTGCTCTGCTCTCATGTCAAAGGCTGTTCCTAGTGAGTGCTGCTGGAAATGGGTACCTGCTCTGTCAGGGCCAGCAAAGCAAAGGTAAAGGACACGGGACTAACCCCATCCAAGTGAGCTCTTGTGCTCCAAGCTCTAGAAAGGAGCATGCTTGCTGCACCGTCTGAATTGGGGATGGGCCAGGAAAATAAGAAGGAATCAATCAGGTGCACCTACAGCTAAATGTGTAACTTACTTTGTAGCGTGAAGTTTGTATTAATGTGGAAGCGGGAATGGTGCACATGTGTCAAGAGAGCGAGAGGGAGAGAGAAAGGAAAGAAAAATTCACAGTTACTGGAAAACAGAAAGGTACAAACCTCTATGTTCAGATCTGATGCTAGTCAAATTTCTTGGTAGTTCTGAATGATGATGAATGGAAAGCTAGAACCCCCTGAACCTAAATGTCCTTGTATTGTAGTTAGTCCTGCTAGATGTACATGTAAATCCAACAAAAGAACTTCTCTTGTCCACAGATGAAAACGTACCTGTGTAAATCCTCTCACCCCTTCCTGCCTACCTTGCCCACCTTGAACTTATAACTAGGAGGGATCAGGAAAGGACACTGTATTGGATTTGCAGTAAAATTTGGCCACGTGCATATGATGTAATTATGTCATGCCAGACAACAGCTGTATTATGTCACCCTGATTAAAAAATAGACTGCTGTATCAATAAGCTACTGCCTATCATGATGTCAGTCTGCACAATGCCATTGATTTGGCAGACTTTTAAGCAAAAGAATTATAACCTCTTTCCTCTCAATCACTTTATTAAATCCAGATTGATCTTTCATCCAAAATGTCAAGGAATCTGCCAGCAGCCTCGCAATTAATGAGAATAATGAGCTGCTGTAAAACAAACAATGGTGAATTAAAAGTACAGGTCATGTCTGCGTTTGCCAACAAGATAAAGATAACTTTTTATTCAGCTGTTCTTAATTCTCATCTTTAAAAAAAGACGTAGATACTAGGGAGAGTCTGTTAATTTCAATTGAACTCAAGTTCCTGTTTGAGTGCTCAAAGATTTTGGCTTACAAATAGGGACAGCTTATGCTAAGTCTGCTGCAGCGATTCTGGCCCTAAGCTTTTCACTCTGCTCCTTTTCAAAGATTTCTGCCCCTGCTGCTGGGATTGCTCAGCTAATCATAAAGCACTTGCAGATCTGATTAAATCATAGCTGGATGCACTGGGTAAGACCAAAACTGATGCCAGTTTATGTTAATATGCCAGAGTGATACAACATCTACTTCACCATAAGCTGAGCTGGTCCTGTAAGGAGGGAGGGAGACATCTAAAATGGGCAGATTGTTGGGACAGAAAATTCATCTAAGCTTTCCTATGCTTATCTATTATCTACTAATGAGTCAGAGCTTTAATTCCCAATGAATTAAACAGATCAACTCCGAGAGAGTTTTGTACTCGAGTATTTTGAAGAATCCAGCCCTTAAATTCTTAAGTTATTTTGATGGTAGGACTGAAGCTCCTGAATCACTTAGACTTTGCAGTGTTGTACGTAAAATACTGTAATTCCATTTAAAAATTCATACCACTCAGACACTATCTGTAAAAAAACATGTTCTCGATCAAAAAAAAGTGCATGCTCCAAGTGAATGTACTGTTTCTGGTTCACATTTATAATTAAAAGAGTTTTATTTTAAAGGTTAAATGCTTTACATTTTTGGACAAACATGGAAGTGAAACTGGGTTATATTTTAGTGTCAATTTTAACAGCACTTCTACTTTTCTTTCATGTTGACCCAGGCCACATTGGTAAGATATTATCTGCATAAAAGATAAGAAACATCCCTATTACAGTACCAGGGAAGATGGGTGAAAGCGTAACTTAAGTCAGAGGCAAAACTCTCACTTAGTTTAGTGAAATCAGAGTTTTCCTAGTGTGTGTAAGAATATATTAGTTCTTTGTAAAAAATCTTGTTCTTTCCCTTAGAATAAAACACCAGAATCTCCTAAGTACGAGAGCAAAAAGAGTCACTGCGCTAGCATAAGCCTCTAAACACCATTGGAAACATTATTGCTTGAACAATGTGGTTTTATTTGCTTGGGTTATTCAGCATGTGAAGATACATTGGTTGTTTCTCATGTGTGTATTAATATCAAAGCCAAAACTAATCTTTGTCAGATCCTGCGCGGGAGGACCTTAGAGCTCCCAGTTGCTTGGATACAAGCCCCAGCTTCTTGCTTGGCATCTAAGAGGGCACGTCAAAAGGTCTTTTTCACTTGTTTTTGAAACACCGGGCCTTTCCTGACTCTCTGTGCTATCTTCTCAGAATTACCAAACCGGTGGCATTGTCAGCATAGCTGTCAGCTCCCAGCCCTGCTCTCCCCATCCCTCGCTCCCATCGGCCACACAGTCTCGACCACTCTTGTCTTGGGCAGAGGGTGCAAGCCGTGTCTCTTCTAACACACAGCAGATTTCTCGGTCAGTGGCTTTATATCTGTTCAGAAAGATGCGACGTCATTACTCAAACAAGTGTTATTTTCTAGGGATAAAATGGCAAATGTCTGTTTTGCCTATAACGCTGCCCCCACTTTAGCTGGGGTGCCAGCCCAACTGTGAGATTTGCGGTGGTTTGTGAGCATCTTCTGATTTCAGATGAGTGCTTTTCATGCTATGATAGAATCATAGAATCATTAAGGTTGGAAGAGACCTCTAAGATCAACGAGTCCAACTGTCAACCCAACACCACCATGCCCACTAAACCATGTCCCTAAGCGCCTCATCTACCCGTCTTTTAAATACCTCCAGGGATGGTGACTCAACCAGCCTGTTCCAATGTTTAACCACTCCGTCAGTAAAGAAATTTTTCCTCATGTCCAATCTAAACCTCCCCTGGCGCAACTTGAGGCCATTTCCTCTCGTCCTATCGCCAGTTACTTGGGAGAAGAGACCGACACCCACCTCACTACAACCTCCTTTCAGGTAGTTGTAGAGAGC
>NW_008824473.1:3111178-3124523 GCF_000699105.1 Pygoscelis adeliae
GTTGCCCAGAGAGGTGGTGGATGCCCCATCCCTGGAAACATTGAAGGTCAGGTTGGACGGGGCTCTGAGCAACCTGATCTAGTGGAAGATGTCACTGCCCATGGCAGGGGGGTTGGACTAGATGACCTTTAGAGGTCCCTTCCAACCCAAACTATTCTATGATTCTGTGATTCTATGCTGCTTATGTCTGTTCAAACGCTGCATGTTCCGCGCTCTGAGACATTTCCTGACCACTCAGTTGAAATTTGTGATTAATTAGATCTCATCAGGTTGAAATGTATTTAATTACAAAAACAGAGGTAATTGTTTCAAGGATGATGCTTGCATATATAATTTTTTCCTATTGTTTTTTCTCCCCTAATTCTACTGTTGAAAAACAATCTGTTTTTTTGTTTTGCTGTGGAAAGACCCCATACAAAGCAGAGACACAGCTAGAACTCAGTTGTGCATAAAATGTTGTCAAATGAAAATGTGAGAAAATGAAGAAAGGGAAATAGTTTTTTCACTACCTCTTTGAAATCTAGTAAAGGGGCCTGAGACCGATAAAGTTCAAACTTGGCCATTTACCTTAAAAGTAGAACATTGAAACCAGGTACTTCTAGTAAGAAATTTCTGTAATTTCTCTTCATATAGTATGAACCTGCTTCTCCTGAATGGATAGGGTTTTGGAGATATCCAGTGTAGTAATACACACCTATGTTGTACCTTATTGCATGGAGCTTCACATCCAATTGGATTTATCTGGTATGTGGTATTTAAGTGGTGGTTGTGTTTCATTTATCAGCTTATAATATTTTATGCGCATAAACATGACAAAAGGCATGCCAAAACAAATATCTGCATTTGGATTGAAATGATCCATTAATATGAAAGACCAAGATATATCAACATCATTTGTATTCTGTATACATGCATATGCTAAATAATTTTGTTTTCGGAGTGGATACATTATGGCTTTCTGACTCTGAAGTAATTACAAGCCTCAGCTATAGCTGAAGTGTTAGACAGTGTGATTTATCTCTGCCGGTAACGTTGTGAATATATGGAATATTAATATGGTGTGGGGCAGCAATATTGAAGATGAATCTGTGGCTGTGCTGAGTGTTCACCTTTCCAGACAGCAACACTCATATCTCTGTCAGTATTTGCACCCATCCATGTGTGTAAAACTGGGAAACACTATTAAAATCAGATACTTGTTTTCAGTAAAAAACATTTTTTTTTAAATGGCTTTCTCAGAAAAGACCGTTATATTCTTTAGTTTTCCAAAATCTTGTGTACCAGGTCCCATACTCATCCTCATATGCCCTGGTGTCTCAGTGCTCTCAATACTTTTCAGTGCTGTGCTTAATGGTAAGACCAAAATGTGCCAAAAGCGGTTTATTTTATTATTCTGACTATACTATTTTGCTAATATTTTGGTTTCTTCAGCTTTTCTCAAAACAGCTAGCACTCACAGCTTCTTTTCCAGTGATATTTGCAGATACTTGAGCATGTCTGGAAATTACAGTGCGGGTAACTAAAATAGGAATTAAAATAAGCTTAAGTACTTCATTTGGAAACCTTTGCTATTGACTTACTCATAGGCGATGATCAGTCTGAGCAACAAGTATTATAGTCACCAGTATAAATTATGATTAAACTATCTTCTTTAAAATATATATATATTTGCAAATGAAGAGAAAAATGTTACAAGTTTAGAGAGGTTGCTCAGAAGACACTCTGCGCTGTACAAGCATATGTTACCTTAAAAAGACGAAGGCTGTTGCTCCCCACTTAGACAAGGCAGCAAAGACAGACAACCACATCCTTGCTGTGCACTTTGTGTTCTCAGCTGCAGCTTGGGGTTACCAAACCCGCTAATTCCTCATTCAGCAGAGACCAGAGCTAGCTTCGGCTATAGGATTTATGCTGCCCGAGACAAACCTGAATGCTGGCACGCTTCACTGCCTGGGGTGTGCTATCAAGCATGTCCTCTACAGGTTTTAACTACTAAGATAGTGTCTGATCGTATAGAGCAAGTCTTTTTTTCTCTAACTAAACAGGATTTATATTTTTAGCCTTTCTGCCAGTGAATTTTTTAACATTTTTCCTCATACAAGTGAGCAGCAGTTTACTGAATCTTACAGTAGATGTTCAGTTGTAGCTTGTACCCAGAAAGCTGATGATGTTACATCTTCAGTGAATTACATGGTAACGATTGAATTTATCAGAGTACGGTGCCAGGACAGCATGTTTACTACATTATTTTTTGTAATGAAGGAAGAGAAGAATACCTGTAGGTGGCAATAGTACTGAGGCTGTAGCCACATGCCATTGTGGTTTTTTTCATTAGTAGACTACCATCAAGTTAATTTTCAAGTTAGCTTTCTGCAATTCCGATTCAATAAACTGCTTTACTGATGCTGAAGGCCAGGGCAACATGGTCCCTAATGTCTGACTGCAAATCTAAGTGCCAGATTCTCCACACTACCAGCACTGTCTAGCTTAGGCAAATTCATAGATAGCTTTAGAAATTTTGTTTCAACATTTATCTATTTATTTATACATTTTCAATCAGCGAGTGCTGACACACATTTTTAATGCCAGCTTTGAGGGAAATGTGACATTTTTATCATTAGCGTTATTTTAATTCACAATACAAGAAGCTACAATACTATAGTCACAAATTAAAGAATTCTGTCAGTGAACTGGAAAGAGAAAAAGTTGTGCATACCTGAAATAAAAAGCCAACACTGTGCATGGATGAGGGCCCAAGTTCTAGCCTGTGGTTGCTCTTTCAAGATGAACTCGTGGTACTGATGGGTAACAGCAGTATCTGGGGAGAGTCATGGTACCTCTGCGGCTTTGAGGGCAGCCAAGGGAGAAGGTGTGCTGTGGGCTTGAGCAGCAGCACAAGGGACCCTGTCAGGGTTAGCAGTTGATGGGCTGTTGCACTCGGGGTTTCAGCTATGCTCAGGACAGACCTCGGGCATTTTATACGTGGGCTGCTGTAACCCGGGATTGCTACAAAATATGCTGGGAGGTGTGACTGGCACCAGGTCGGCCGGAATGGGAACAGCATTCATGTGGGTTGCGCAATGCCTTTCGCAATGCACTTCTTGAGTAGGAACATAGCTAAAGTGTCAGAAGTTACTAATTCAGTTGTTCATTGCACTATGATACACTGGATTTATCACTGCAGTGGTTAAAGACCAACTAGGATTACAGAAGAATTGTAAACAACTGTAATAAACAGTTCTTAATTTACAGTCTATATCAGTGTTTCTTCTGCATCGTTATTACTTGGTAGGTTATTTAAATGCCTACCGAAAATTAGGTAAGATCTGTCTTTGACACAGATAGTTTGCATTAGATGAGGCAATGCTAACTGAATAGAAAAATCTAAGTTCTATTTATGACCCATTATCTGTGGTGGCATTTTTATTAATTCCACAAAAGGGGGAAGTGACACATCCACTCAAAATCCTAGTTGCCACTAGAATAACTATTTGTCCAGAATATTATTTTCTGGGGGAGTCTAATTTATGCATTCCAGGTACTTTGCTGGCTGATAGTAGTTCAAAATAAAGAACATTTTTTGCAGAAATTTAATCATTACCTTCAGCTGTGAATGCCCATTGCTCAGAGAAAATTGTCCTTATAATTGTGCTACCATTTTAACTGGCATTTTAATTAAGGCTCTTCTCCTTGCCAGCGTAAAACCAGGGACCGTTTGTTGTGCACCTGAATCCACTGACTAAAATGAGCAAGTTGGAGAAATAAACTCCATGTAAAATGCCGGAGAGTTATTTGAAATAATGAAATAGTTGCAAGTGCCAAACTAACATGTGAAATCAAAGTGAAAGAGAGCAAGCTTGTTGTGACTCTGGGAGCAGCAGACGATGTGGTAACTCTGTGACCTACTTTGCTTGTGCTGATTTATTGGCATTAGTCATCCTGGTAGCCAAAACCCAAAATTCCACATCTGTTGATATTGTTACCCACATGCTTGCAAAGGAAAGTCCATCATGGCAGTTTCAAGCACGGCTGTGATTTCTCTCTCTGTGATTCACTATACCTGCCTAGACTTGTCCTAGAAGGTTAGCATGTTGTTCTCCTTGTCATATTTTATCCCTCTTTTTTCAATTCTTTTTGCTCTGCAGCTTCAAATAGTCCAGGCCTTTAAGAAAACTTTTATGGTAGTGGAATCCAGCAGTCAAATATCAGGAAAAATATAGCTAAGACTAGGCTTGCAACTGGTGTGTGTAGGTCTTGTATTTAATTATTGATCCTAAATTATTTGAACTACCTTGTACCATATGCCTGCTTTCTTGGCAGTCTTAGAGTTCAGCCTTGTGAAGGAACAACGTTACAGCCTCCAAAGGTTAAGAAAAATGAGCAGTCAACACACATTAAAGGAATTTTATAACAGTAGTGGTGGGTGGAAACAAGGTTAAAAACCTTTCTGTGAACCAAAGATCAGACACATGTTTCTGTTGTCAGGGCTGGGAACTCAGTTAAAGAATGATGACCTCAGCTGACCTTAATTACCTTGTATAATGATCATAAAAAAGGGAGAGGCTTAGAAATACTGCCATTGCTGTCCCTGTATAAATGCTGGGCAAGGAATTATTGGGTTACATAGAAGTTGAAATTGACTTTTTTGTGTGTATGTGCATGCTTCAAATCTGTGCTATGTGTTTGTGGGTTTTTTCAATATGATGTTTTAAAAAGATCGTGAGAGAATTTAAAATCTTGACCTGATTACACAGGTTACTTAACTGCTGAGGAACCTGGGGGCTACCCAACCCATGATAACTGTGCTAGGCAATAGAGATTACTGCTGGTCTGTAAACCATTTATGTTCTAAAAATACATTGCACCTTCTCAGTTTTACAACATGGGCAGATCCTACGCATAAGCTACAGGGTTCATAGGGAATATCAAAACATCTTTCAGCAAGTTACAGACTTCTGTGTTTGCTATGCTGCCATTTTCCAACTCATCCTTGTCCTGTCTTGCAGCAGCCCTCAGAGAGATGGTCTGTCCTGGGCTGTGGTGAGCACAGAGCTGGGGGAAAGCACGCCTGGAGGTATTGCCTCCAGCTCTCCATGATGAGCGTCTGTCTTTTGCCCTGCTCCAGGTTACCAAAGGGAAGCATCGGGGGATGATGTTAGGTCTGTCAGGAGTGATGGCACAGTCCTCTGGGCCTCCTATAGTGGCAGAGCTAACTAGCCTCTGACCTGACCATTTAGCTCCCATCTCCCTACCTGACACCTCCTCCAAGTATGGTGGTATACAGCTAACAGACCCTATAGCCTGCCCTAACCCTCCATTGGCCGGTGTGGGACTTGCGCAGCCCACTGCATCCCCCCCAGAGGCTGGGGACCTTGCAGGTCAGTGAGAAGTCATGCTTGGCATTGCTGCACACTCCCATGCTGCGTGTGCCAGGTGGTGCTGCCATGTCTCACTGGCTCCTCTCAGCAGTTAGCGTGTTCCCTGGGGAACTTAACGTGGGGATGATAGTGTATTAGAAAACCAATATGCTTGTTGCTCTGAAAAATGCAAGCATATAGCCACTGCTTGAGTTTTCCCTGTCTCCTCTCTTGCTCTTCCCATACTGCTGCTTCCTCCCCTGCGCTATTCCATGTCCTATTGCTTTCTCCTCCCCGTATGTCCAGATGATGGTGCAACACATGGGTTTAAAATGTCTTTTGAATGAGAAGCATGTTTACAGCAACAGCAGAGAGGGGAAACAAAAATCAATAGAAATGGTTTTCTGGTTCACAGTTTCACTAATGCCTTCAGCTTTAAAGGGATTTGAGATTTTTGTGAGGTAAATGACCTGTTGCAGTCTACACACACTTTTCAAGTTACGTAAAAATTTTAAGGCATAATGAAGTGTTCGTGCGTACTCCTGCTCCTGGGGATTTGAAAGGTTATGCAGATTTCTTTTCCTGTTGCTATGCTCTTTATTTTGATTCTTGGGAAGTATGGATGAAGGCGAAGGTAGCAGCTGCTTCAGGAGGCTGCCCATGAAGCAGGAAAGTTTTGTCAGTGTTTTAGGTACCTTCTTCCACTCTTGTTCCATCCTGCACAAGAGCAGATGCCGAGTACCACGTGCTCTCCTGATTTGTCTGTCAGCTTCTGATGTAGGATTCGTCTCTGCTTCTTGTGTAAAGGCCTCCAAGTAAGCCTCAGCCGCTGAGCCTGTTCCCCTGTCCCCATCCCTGTCTCCATTTTGTAAAAACGCACCTGGAGAAAGGTTACAAAAATGTATGTGCCCCAGTAACTTCCTATGACAGTCCCCGGGGTCCTGTACCAGCAGTGTAACATCGGAAAATATTTGAAAAACATAGCAACATAGCATAGAAAGAGAGAGCTACCGATGGTTCACCTCTTTTTCTCCCTAGATGAACTGGTGCGGATCAGTCCTTGCTAGGCATTTATCCAGGGTAACTGGCATTAGTAAATAAGGCCACAGGCAGATTTTAACAGAAAAAAATAGCTTAATAATTTATCATATCACATCAGCGGAGGCAACAATATCTCTTGGCAGAGTTTCCCCCACCCCATGAGTGGATGGAGCAGGACACACGCCTGCACATCAGCTCCTCAAGGACACAGTAGGTGACATCTGCCACGCCAGCCACCTCCTCCTCCTCTGCTGTTGCTGGAGGAAGGATCAGATGTGTAACTCCATGGCAAATGAAGCAATGCCGGACTGAAAGAAAGTGCTGGCTGTCCTCCACCTGGGACAAGAAAAATTCTTTTTGCCAGAGCTGCAGCTAAAATGTGTGCACTGCACACTGGTTTTATTTTTTTTTAGGCTTCCAGTTATCAATATACATTTAAGGATGAATGTTGACAAGTATAAGCAGATTGTTTACATTGAGTTAGCTCACCTCAGAGCAAATTTAAAACATGGTACCACTGGATTACAGCTCGCCAACAGATGCGGTGGATTGTTTCAGGCAAGCTTTCAAGTGTCTTGCAGTATCACCTACACAGCAGACTGCTGAGTTCCGTTGCCATGCTTAGTATCAGTTATAACTTTCTCAGTGCCCACGTGCTTTTAACTTCCCTTGAAAACTGGCTGCTGCCACAAAATAACCACCCAATTTCTGTTATTATTATAACATGTAAATGATATAGCGTGGTCAAAACAAACCATCTGTGCTGACAAGAATTTCCATCAGTACACAGCTGAGGCATCAGCCTTCAGCAGAAGAAAAGACCCAGTTAACAACAGATATGTTATCTTCCTTACGATTTATTTCAAATTCATCTAATGCATCCATCCACTGTCTTCCATCTTTCAGAGAGGCTGATAGAAATGAGATTGGTTGGAAGCTATCTGAGGGGTGAAATTAATCCTGTGCTGACAGTGCAAAAATACACAACGATACCCCTGATGGTGATATGGAGCCCAACGCAGGGAGAGCTCCAGAGATTCTGTTCTGGGAACAGTGTCGTCTCTGATTTGTTTAATAGTATCGCTCAGATATATTTGTTTGTGTTATATTAGAGCACAACTGCTATAAATAATTTTTATGTGTGTATATATATAAAAAATATCCTTCAGACTGATATTTGAAAGATGCCTGTATGTGTCAAGTCTTTAAAGTAAGCCACAAAATCAAAGGATACAGAGAGATGAAGGTTGAATATTAATAAAAGGTTGCAGCGGGAGGCCTTTCAGACTCCCTGTTTAGCATTGTTAGTGCTGTGGCCATATCTGAAAGTTAACTCTGGGTTTTTTTTTCCTGTTATTTCGTTAGCACCTCACCGTGATAGTCTCCAGATCTCTTTTAAGGAAAGACAGATTAAAAATTAAGTAAAAAGACCAAGTAGATTATCCAGGGAAAGTTAAGTTTTAATAAGTGATGCACACACTATAGCCCTGACTGATGGATAATTCAGTAAAAAAACAGTGTGCCTTTGAAATAACCTTATGGAAGAGCCGTTGGCCATCAATTAAGTCAATAACTTGCATGTGCACATTTTTAAAATCTGGAAAATAGTTTCCATGTTCTCTCTCAGGTGCCACATGATCTGACAAGGTCAGCATGTTCTTCAGTATTTATGCAAGTTCTTCAAAGTACTTGCATAAATACGTCAGTGTCTTTGCAAAGCTACATGAAATTCAAAGTACAAAGAATTAGTCCTGAGTATCCATTGCGGCACATATCTCACCTACGTGGTAAATTCTGCCACAGCTGCCCCAGAGACTGATGCTGACCAGTACTGACAGTGTGATCTACAAGGTCTAACTAAATTGTGATGTCTCACATGTAGGAATTCTGTATGTCTAAGCAACAGCACTATATGCTGATCAAATCCTTGATGATCAAAATCAGTTTAATTACTATCATTAGATTTGAATCAGAGAGGTAACATACATGGAGAAACCTAGAGATAAATTTCAGAAATTTCATATGGGGAACAAACTGTCATCATGTATTCGGCTCTTAGGTAGCTTTTCTGCACTCATTCAGTTAAATCCTAGTAAATGGAATTAGGAAAAGCCAGCTAGAACAAATTATGTATTTCTTCCCTCTTCCTGAGGCACCCTCCTGGTGGAAGTGCTCCTGCTAGCTTGCAGCTGACCTGTTAATATGAAAACATTGCAGCTGCTCAGTATTAAAACTGCGAGTTTTTATACAGCTTCTCATACTTGTGATTCAAGAAATGATGCTATTGCATATTCTCTATTTTATATGTGTATATATATGTTTCTATAAATATATGTATTTATGTATATAAATATATATATATAAATTCTAGCTTGAAATAGGTAGACACACCCAACTAAGAGTGACTGAGGGCTCCGTATCCGACATTCAAAGGCATCCAAGTGCCACAGAATTTGTGGTGAAAAGAATTTCAAATTTAATAGAGGCTGAAAGCAAGACTTTATTGCACACCACCAGCAGGACTGTAGTAAACTACAGACACTCATGCTGCATCTTATTGGAATGGTTCTGCAGAACATGAGAAGAGCTTGCTCGCTGCAATTACAGGACTGGTTTTTTTCCCTACTTTAATGGCTGCCCAAAATTTATTGAACTAAAACCCATGGGCAATAACAGAAGAGATTTGGGAGGGCCCTTAGCTGTTGAAAATTGGTAATGCTCACAGAAGTTAAAAGGTTTATCCCAATTTAGGACATTTTAAAAATCTGTTGCAAGAATTAATTACTAAAAACCGCTCAGAAACCTCTCCAATCAACCCGTAACATGCAAACAGGTCCACTTATTTTTTTCTTCTTGGGACAAAAATGCCCTCTTCAAGACTGGTACGTCCCTTCTCAAAAAAAACCCCAAACTGTTAACTTTCTTCCCACTGCCCTATTTTACTATTTACTCTCCATCCAACACAGTGGCCTGTTGACAACTGCTCAGGCTTTTGGCAGACTGAAGTCAAGAACGTGGGTGTTCCCCCTACACACCGTGCAGTTCCACACGTAAACCGCTCGCTCTGCCTATAAAATGCTGTAAGCGCTGGGGAGGCATAAATTAATAATGTGTGTTTATATATATGCTTGTCTGTAGAATACCTAATGAACAAAGAGAAGATAGCTTGAGCATTATATTTTTAACCTCAAAGTTTTCTGTCTAGTGTTTTTCCTATTTCTGAGATTACAGGGCAGTACAAAGACATGTTGAAAATAGTAGGGATTCGTTTGCTGGCAGTGTCATTCACAGCCACCAAGGAATATTGGAAAACTCGGGGAGGGGGAAATGCTCATGTGCATGTGTTTACCGATGCACGTTTGTATGTGTGTAGATCTAGAAGTTACAAAAGGAAACAAGAGGGCTGTGTCAAGGAGTTTTGGGGGAATCAGGTCAAAAAGAGGTTTGTCGCCATGTAAACAAGTTGCAGTGAGTTTAGCTCTGTACATGCAAAGAGGAAAGAAAAGGGTATCCGTAAACAGAAAACAGCCTTGTAGGGGGAAAATCTGCTGATTTGGGGTCTGTTAATCTCTTCTGTTTTTAAATCACTGTATGATTTTGATAGATGGGCTGAAAATGTCTTGCTGAGAGCAGTTACTAAACATTTTTTTGTTTTTATTCTCATCTTAAGAGAACGATTCACTTTAAGCTATTTAAATGCTTAGGGACATCGTTTAACTTTTAAATGTTTACTCTGCTGCCTGTCTCCATTCACTACAGAGGAATGTGAGAATTCCCTGCTGATTTAGTTGAGCTTATCTATTCCTTTTCTGCATCAGCGAAGCTGAGTTGTGTACAGATACGTCCTTATTTCTTACTATTGGATGCCTTAGAAAAATAAATACATTATGGTTTTGGGGACTGATCAGATGAAGTCCAGATAAATAAAGGAAATTTCATTATCGGTAGCAAGAGGAAAGTTTATACAGATTTAGTGAAGCATCCCCTGGAGATGACACATTCTTAGAGAAGACAAGAGCATATCTTTCCTGCTGGGTCACTTATTTTAGTTATATATAAAGGTTTTTTCCCTTTTCTAGCAAACCAGACAATAGTTTGCATATCTCAGATGCTTTATCTCCACAGATGTTCTAATGACACATTTGCATTATTCTTGGTCCTTCAGGCAGTCCTGTTAGTTTTCATCTTTCCTTCATCATAATTTCAGCAGCTGGTATTATGATACTCATATAATTGCTGATCCCAGCTTCAGCAGAAGATTCACTCTGAAGCTTCCTGCTAGGTTTTTGCTTGGATGAAGCTGTTTGTTATTTTTCCAAGGCCTGAATGAATCATACTATTGTTGAAGTTACTGTTAGAAAGTAAGAAAATAGTTCATTTTAAAGGTTTAATAGTTCATTTTGGGGTGCCCATGCTTTTACAGATTTCCGTAAATGTTAGATGGCTTAACATTTAACTGTATCCTCACTCCATATCTTTTACAAGTATAAATAACCTTTATAAAGATCCACAGTATATTGATGTTAAGAGCCTTTGGATACAAACGCACCCAACATGCTATGACACAATTAAACCCTTGGCAACCGAGAATGTGATTGCATGATCAGCTTTAGTCCTTACTTCTGACTTCTGCTAGGTTCTGCCTTCTGCCCTCAGGCGTGATTCCCTGCCCACTTTCCTGAGTCAACACCACGGCTTGAGGAGCTGTGCAGTCAGTGAGATGAGGGAGCTTATAAAACTAAGAAGTATGTATTTTTGCAACCTAATAATTTATTTTGTTTCGACAGAGGTAGTTTTCACCTGGATCAGCTCTCTGACCAGCTCACCGTTGTCGCATCCAAATTACAACCCGGCCTCAAGGATAAGATACTAGACTAAACACAGGCATTAAAGGTACATCTCTCTGCCCTGACAATACATACACGTGTAGCATTACAGGCTACCAGTCATCAATTCTACATACTAACTCTGAAGCAGTGGCATCCAAGCAGTCAGTGGTTTTTGTTGCAGCTTAAGTCCATAGTATAAATACTCCTCTGCCTACGTTACTGCCTGTGGGCAGCTCGCATGGGTTGCTTCCAGGTCAGTATTGGTAACTGGCCATTTCTGTTTATGGCCCTGGGGCCTCTGATACCTTCCCCTGCCCGTAGTTTCAAGGCCGCTGATGTTAGCCAGTGGCTGTGCTGTCGGGAGGCCCCACCTGTAGCTGGGATCGTTCTTTATCTACGCAACAGGGGCATATATAGAGAGCGGCCTTTTGCAGCTGCTTGCTATTACTCTCTGTGCAGTTACAACAGAGCTACAGGTATGTGACCAGAGCACTTTGCTTACCAGCCAAGGCAGAACTGTGCCTTTCAGCTTAAGCAAATCCTCAAACCATGCCTAGAGTTTCAGCGGCGCAAAACAGAACTGCTGGAAAATGGTAGGTTATTTTCATGAAAACTTGTGGCAGAAATGAAAAATAAGTGAAATGAAAAATGAAAATGAAAAAAACCCCTCTCTCGAGTTTTTTCCTGTTAAGTTTTCAAACAGTGAAAGGTTTGTGATATGTTGTTTTAAAAGATAGAAAACGTGAGAAGATGTATCGTTTAGAAAAAAGACAACCTTTCATTGAAAGAAATGCAAGGTTTTGGTGAGTGTTGATGAAGAATATGCTCCGTTGTTTCGTAATTGTATCAGACCTGTGTGTTTGGGATGCTGAAAATCATTGGAATTGGTGAGCATCAGAGTGAGTTGCAAGGCAGGCACTTCCCCTTCATCTCCTATGTCTCTGCGATACCACTTGTTTCTGAAGGGTTTGTCTTGATTTGTGTAAATATGATTTCTCCTCAGCTGTGTTACTTTGGTGTAACTTTTATATACCTGGGCCCTAGAGCTCTTAGTTACTTATGATTTATACCATGTTGCTATTAGAGTTTTTATGTTGCTATTAGAGTTTATATATTGCTCCAATGCTTTCTACTGAGACGCCTAATTACAAGTGGTTCAAAACCTACATGTAATAATTAATCTTTATGAGCAGAATAGGAAAGCTGGAACTTTCAATTTCTCCCTTTATAATACTTTAAATAAAATTGTTTATGAGGCTGTGTATGTGTGTGAGATACAAACACAAATTTAAGGGAACATTGTAAAAGAACAGTTTCACTAGTAAGGCTATAATTATTACAGTTTTTTCCTCTGTTGTGATCTGTAAGCATGTGCCTGTGAGATTCTTGTTGATAATGTCATGCCTTTATACTGGGCTTGAAAAATCTGTCTGACATCTGTAAAATTGTTGGCCTGAGGTGGTTACAAAGGAGAAGTGGGGAGCTGCTTGTAGCTCGAGCAGAGGCAATTACTTGCCGACCTTCCAGATCAGACCAACCCAAACCCTGCTAGCCGAAATTGGGCAGGAAGAGGGACAGCTTCGTCTTTCAGTGGCACTTGAGGCTAGCTGGTGATGGGCAGGGCTGAGTACACAGTGGGCATTGGAAGGGCAGGGGGGTTTCTGTTTCTTCCAGCCACAGAGCTGTCTGGCTGCTGCAGGGTGTCTTCTGCAGCGCTGTCAGGTGTCTGTGGACACCGAGGTTCTCTACGCTTCTGTTGCCTTAGGATTGCTTTACATATAAATGCTTTATCAACATAGCTGTATTGGTTAAGAAGGTAAAGAAAAAGAAATTCTACCCTTCATGGATATAACTTTAGTAAGAAAAACCCAGTTACAATTATGCTGGGAAAAAAGGTATTAATTTTGTTCCAGAAAATGATACTCCTTTATAGCAGAATAGGAATTTTTATTGGCAAATGTTGTATCTCTACTGTTCCATTTTCCAGTGATCTCATGCTGTAACATTTTCCATTCATGGACGTTCAGGGGGAAACTCCCCTGCAATGCTAGGACTCTACCTTGTGTTGCTACAGTTTCCAAAGACGTTGCAAAATAAGCTGCTTCTTATACATTCCTG
>NW_008824473.1:3124548-3132292 GCF_000699105.1 Pygoscelis adeliae
TGTATGATATCTCATACATTTCAGTGGTTGTATAAGAACAAAGCAGAAGACTTCACTCTTTCAAAAATTGTCCCCAAAATTTCATAACGAATAATAGCGTATGAAATTATGATTTTTAAAAGGCCCAAAAGGATGAGTATATGTTAAAAATTCCCATTTATTTTTTCTGCTTAAGATCTGCATTATCTCACAGACTATTCTGAAGCATCTGGCAGCACCAGGATAGTTAAAAATAGGAATCGTTATATCTTATCATTTGCCTCCATGGTCAGCTAGTCCAATCTAAATCATGATTCCAATAGTCATAATTATATAGTTCTGATGCAGGAACATATGCATACAGATGCTGCAATTTGATATTGTTAAGAATGAATACTTACATGCAGGAAGTTATGAAGCTCTGCCCCTATCTTTGGGACATTAGTAGTGAGTGAATTTGCTGTGGAACATGCAGAAATATGTGATAAAGGCCTTGCATATTGAAGCAATTGGCAAAACTTTAATCAATGGACCTGGATTTTTTCCATTAAAAGCATTATAAAATTAAAGTAAAATGAATGTAATACGTGTTAGCAATACAACCAAGAAGCAAATGCAGCAAACACTTTATTCAGTGAAACTATCTTGTAGAATTATATAGTAATACATAGTAATAACCCAGAACCATGTCCTTGATAAATTACTATATTTAGATGAGTAAAGGGAGTGTGTTGCTGGATGCTTATAAATGGTGGTTGATACAAATTTACTTAGCGTAATGCAAATGTCTATGCTGTGCTGTATTTTTTTGTTTGCAATTTCCTGCCTTTAAAATATTTGTTGTGAAAATCAGGCACTTGGAAAACTTATGCCAATTAAACATAGTGGCATTTGGGCTTTTCTGCTTAGTCAATGTTAATCTTTTAAGTCCCTGTCACCCAAGTCAGAGCTGAATGTCATATGTTTAGGTCTGGCAGATTGAGAAGTAAACCGGCAGGAGCTTTTTGTTTTCGTTATGCTCATCTTAAATGGGCTCTTAACCATATTTATCTAATGGCTTTTATTAATGCCTGTTGACCCACCAGATAACTGACTTAACACACTTCCCTGTTCACTCGGTTTTAAAGGAAAGCTTTCATACTGCATTGAATTAGATTTAGCAGAACCACAGTTAGATGAGTTGTAGGTGGTCGACTTTGATAGTGGTGAGGGAACTTGAGCTTCATGTCCCTGTAATTTGCATCTCTGTAGATAGAGAGTCACCGCAGTGAAACCCAAAGGGCTGCATTGTAACAACGCTCACCAGGAAGAGGTGTAGGCTTACTTACGTAATCATTAATTTTTCCATCCTCTCATAACCCATCTGTGTTTTCTGGTTGACCGGCAAAAAAGTCGTAATCCTGCATTTGACATTGTCTCTTGATATGGAAATAATTGGTGTCACACATTTAGTGTGACATAACTTACACTGAGCTGCAGTCATGCAATGCACTTCATAGACAAATAAAATTGACAGGTTCCTATCCAGCACAACCTACAATCTCTGTGTGCAGCCATAAGCCACAAACTGAGCTGGGATGTCTGTGAAGCTACGGCCATAAAGCAGCAGGGTGAACGCTGTGGTGTATCGACTTACAGAGCCTTTAGGAGCTCAGATGTCAGCTACCCAGCTACATGCCGCTTCAGGGGAGCTGTGTGCACTTCTCTGAGCAGTGGGTAGAGGTGGTAAATCCTGAGACCAATTCTTGTGTTCATGGGCTATGTCTAGTTTGAGGTTTTGGCTTGTTTGTTTTAATTTGGGATAAAAGGTCACACTGATGTAACCACCGGGTTATGCAGTAACAGGAGATTCAGGCCGGCTGTCTTCTGGCTGCAGTCTGAACAGTTTGGATGCAAGTTCAGAGTCATGTTTTGGAATGGGCTACACCTTTATGTGCTAACAGGCTGCAGCCGTTGGTCCTGCATACCTCATGGCAATATCAAAGGGGCTGATTCGGGACAGACAGGCCGCATACACTTATTCCCAGCAGGGCCCCAAATCACATACTATGAGGCAGAAGAAAATTTGTGAGCTGATGAGCAGCAACCATTCACATTGCCTGAGGGAGAATTCTGTACTTGCCTCTGCAACATGGGTCATCTTTAATGTAAATAGCTGGGCTGCAGACAAGTTCTTGGGTATGCAGAACAGCTGGAATTCAAGTCTGCTAAAACGGTGGCTTTTATTCACAGCGTTTGAAATGCAAAACACTGCCAGTGTCCTGTAGGTACTGTTTGCACTATTGCTGTCACTCAGCAGCAGCAATGAGGAATTATGTAGCAGGAATTTCCTAGGCTGTACGAGAACGAGGAGAGGGCTTGAAATTGCCTCTCATCACACAGCAAGGGACACAGGATAGTAGGCAGGGGAAAGGAAGAAGAGGGAGAACTTCTGTTACCCTGAACTGGAATTTTTGACTTGCTTCTCTATCCTTCACCCCTGATCAATGCATCTCACTAATACACAATGACAGTCTCAGTTTTGGATTTTTTTCCTGTGTAGAAAATGGGTACTCACAGAGTGTCCATGGCTGTTATATCCTGAAAGCACATAAAACGAGGAGAGGACAGGGGAGGAGAGGAGTTGATTTAAAAATTTAGTTTGAAATCTGAATGTTTATCAACAACTTCTGAATGAACGTCACAGCTTGGCAATGCAATCTGTAAGTCTCAGTAGTTTGTGCTGGGTACAGACAAGCGGAGTATCTCCCTTCCTGTGGGTGTGAAAGGCTCATGCTTTGGCAGACAAACTGAGAACCGTGACGGTGTGCCCACAGATAACTGCAAGACCTACGTCACTCAGCACTGTCCCATTTGCCATCAGATTTAGAAATGGCACTGAGAGTCTGTCATCACGTAGACCTTTTTCCTGGAGGCTGGTTGCTACAAGCTTTTGGAAAAAGATTTGGAGGGTGTGTTAAAAAGTCTCCCGTAAGAAGCCCCAGTATCCTGTTTAGAGTACGGATGTTACCATTGTGGAAAAAGGGACCTTTGCCTTCTTCCTGATTGTGCCTTTGAAATACGCACTTGACACCGTATGTTTAATTTCTCCCAACAACATCAGAACACAACATTTAATAATAGCATTTTTAATTCTGGAGAGCTCAAGGTTCTCCACAGAAGAAAGATGTGCTGTGCTTCTCCTTTTTCAAATGTGGTAGTGGAAGTCCAAATAAGTAAAGTAAATTACCAAGATCCAGATTAATGATAAAACTGGAAAGAGAACAGGGCCAAACCTCAAGCCAGCCTCCTAATGATAGGATTTCCATGCCTTCCATCTCCATAAAGCTTTCCTTTCTTGTGATACTTCCCAGTGAGTGTGCACGACCCCATCTATGGGATTACATTGTGTGGGAGTTGGGTTTTTCTAAGTAATCCCACTGTCACCACTGCCGCTTCTTCTCCCTCCATGGCCTATACATAAGTCAGTATAGATAATTCATGGCTCACAGGTGGGACTGCGGTGTCTGCTATGCGGGGTCATGCAGCAGGAAATGGATGGCAAAGATGCAGCTTTTGCAGGGAAGAGTGAGACAGGAATCATCTGTAGAAAGCTCAGGCTCCACCTGACAGTGTGCCCCTGCTGTCCCTCCAGAGATTTGATTTTCCTAAAACAGGGCAATGCAGGCAAACCCGATATTGATGTCTGTCCCTCTGAAAGCCGAATACAGTGGTGTACGCCATTGTACAGTGATCTTAAGTCTAACCAGACCTTCCATTCCTAATTGGCATTATTTTTTTAAAGGTCACTTTAAAAAGGTAGGCAAAATAATGTAAATATCAAGAGTTAAGCATTGTGGGTCGTGCCAGCATGCTGAAGTGAGGGAAAGCACTGGAAAAGGATGAAATTACTCTGTGCCTCTAAGGACAGCTGGGCAGTCAGTGAGGGATTTTGAGGTATTTGAACTTTAAAATTGACACAATGGATGGCTGGGATGGTTTAACGCTTTTATCGTTAATTTAAACCATAGAAATGAATTTTAAAAAATACTTTGTGAGAAGAACAAAGGATGAGAGAATTCATCTATGGGCTACCACTTCTGCCTGTGTCACTGTGAGTCCAGCCCCATGCTCCTGCCAATATCTGGAAGGATTTGCTTTAGTGGGTTGAAGGTTCAGTTGAGAGTAGGTGCAGTGTGTGGGAAGAGCATTTATTTAAACTCTGTGGGCTTTTGAAAATAACAGTGAGACAATACCTGGTGAGGCTGTCAGAAATACTGTGCTGTGCAGTATTCTGCCACGTTCAGGGAGTCATGTCTCTATTTTGGAGTGGGGAAGGAGAGCTGTACAAACCAGCTGTCTGTGTGAGAGGAGAGGGAGTTGTCTTTGCTCAGCCAAGCTGTCGTGGTTTAACCCCAGCTGGCAACTAAGCACCACACAGCCGCTCGCTCACTCCCCCCCCGGTGGGATGGGGGAGAGAATTGGAAGGGTAAAAGTGAGAAAACTCATGGGTTGAGATAAAAACAGTTTAATAGGTAAGGCAAAAGCTGTGTGCGCAAGCAAAGCAAAACAAGAAATTCATTCTCTGCTTCCCATCGGCAGGCAGGTGCTCAGCCATCTCCAGGAAAGCAGGGCTCCATCACCTGTAACGGTTACTTGGGAAGACAGATGCCATCACTCCGAACGTCCCCCCCTTCCTTCTTCTTCCCCCAGCTTTACATGCTGAGCATGACGTCATATGGTATGGAATATCCCTCTGGTCAGCTGGGGCCAGCTGTCCCAGCTGTGTCCCCTCCCAACTTCTTGTGCACCCCCAGCCTACTCGCTGGTGGGGTGGTGTGAGAAGCAGAAAAGGCCTTGACTCTGTGTGAGCGCTGCTCAGCAGTGACCAAAACATCCCTGTGTTATCAACACTGTTTTCAGCACAAATCCAAAACATAGCCTCATACGAGCTACTGTGAAAAAAATTAACTCTATGCCAGCCAAAACCAGCACACAAACAAAATGAGATGTATTCTGCAAACATGCCATAGGATAAGTCTTTCTGTTCCTGCTCGGAAGGACCTAGCGGCACATGTGTGAGGGGAACAGACAAAGGGGGAAAAGAGCAGCCTTTGGCCAGAGAATTGCATGGCACCATAGTTTGATATACACTAAACTTACATTCTGAAGATGCAGATGATTTAACTCCAACATAAGAAAAGAACCATTTATTGAGATGTTTGCAAAGTGCGGCACCTGCAGAGACTGCTGAGATGGCAACAGCTCCTAATTCAGCTTATGTGGAAGGGCTCTCCTGACCTGTGGGATAGGTGCCTCTACCCAAGCAGCCATTTCTGCTCCACCATAACTTGCTGCTGTGTGCAGCAGTTGTTCCTAGTTGCCCAGCCTGCTGCCCTGTGGTCACAGCTCCTCCGGGAGCTGCCCAGTGCCAGGGCTTTCGCTGCTGGTGCAGGACACGGGAGCTGTTGTTGCTGGTATGCGTGGCAGTAACTGCCACCGTCGAGAGCAGCGCCCAAGCAAACGGATCCACAGGCTTCATTGGAAGGTGTGACTAATGCAACACCAAGGTCTTATGAGACTAGCCATATTATCCTCTCTTCTTAGAAGCTACATTAGGAGACAGTGCTTTCTTCGTAAATATATTAGTATGTATGTTAATATTACTGAGCCCAACCACGCATGATATACTTCTGAATACATATTGCGCATCCCTGCCTCTTTTCATCTTGAAGAGAAGTTTCATCATTTCGTGGCTAGTCTGCTGGTATTATTTAAATAAAGCTGATATTATTTAAATAAAGCTTTTAAACTTTTGAATAAACTATGATTTATAATAAGCCTTGTATTTCTAAAGAGCCAAGCAGTTGAAGCCTTTTATGTGTCCATTTTCCAACTACTTACCCTCTCTATGCTTTGATCAACTACATCTGGCAAGGCTTAAAAAAACTCCCAAAAGTTTCTGAGGAAATATGGATGTTTCATCCTAGGTGCTGGAAGCCGCACCGTCCCCTTTGGAAATGTGCAATTATCACTTCAGTGAAAACCCCAAACCCACAACATTTGCCTATATGATTTCTTACTGGCCTTTACCTCTAGAGTTCCCCACCCTCTGGCACATTTTGAGTCATGAATTAACTTTCATGTCTGAGCTGAAGGACTGAAGAAATCTAATTACCATTTTAAAGCTTTTTCCCAGCAGCCTTCCAACTTCAGCTCTCTTGTTCGGCTGCATAAGAAGTATAGGAAGGGTGGCAAGTCATCACCTGTGTGCAGGTATCCTGTGTTAGTTTGGTTACTTTGAATACTGCATTGGGCAAATAACGCTTCCCTTAGTATACCCACTCACTACTTAATTCGGGATAACTTTGTAAAAACTGGTGTTAGAGTTGAAGAAGAAACACCTGCCAAGAAGGTGAGGTCTAGGGTTTATTTTTACTTTGGAATTTCAGGTCTTTCATTTTCGAAGACCTCATTACATGAAAACACCAAGGAGGCCCTTGTGTCAGATAATTAACCTCTGATAGTAGTGATGTCTCGGAACATAAGATTCCAATAAGAAATGTACATGGTGTCAGGGAAATATTTTTTAAAAGCTGCAAGCCCCCCCTAGGATAGTTAGCTGTGTTGATTTATGTATGTTTATATGTGCACGTGCCTTGGGACTGTTGCTGTCTCCAACTAGAAAAGAAAAGCAGTATGACTCATGCACGAGCATCGTAACAACTGTACCTAAAAGGGGAAGTCCTGCTGCTGTGGCAAGGGACAATCTGAAGGAACTCCAGATTTACTTTGTATAACAGGGTAGAAGTGGTATCCCAACTATTCTACTTATTCCAGAAAAGAAAAAAGTACATCTCCTGTACAACTTAATGAGTTATTATAAAAACAGAATTCTATTTACACTTTTCAGTAGTTTAAAATGTGTTGTTACTGATTTTAAATGCGTTCCTCAGCATAGGTGTTCTGAAGATAAACGCACAAATCAGTCCGGAACTCCACTCAACTCTTAGGAATTTAAGTACATTGGCATACGCATGCCCTGGAAAACAAGTTTTCCTTGGGTGTTCACAAGCATGGTTTGAAGCTCCCCTGTGCTAGGACACTGAAGAATTTATCTCGTATGTGTAATGTGCAGAGATAGGGACTGAATTGTTTGCTGTGCCTCACTGACCACTTTGGAAAATGCAGACCCTGATTATTTAGTTGGTTTGACAGAATTTTTATAACATGTTTATTGTGGAAACCTCTGGGTATCAAGGGCTTTCCAGCAGCAGCACTCAGCTGTGTCCAGGATGCCTTATGCTACCGCAAAACAGTCCAAACCTTACAAGTGAGTCTGCCCCAAAACGACGACATACTTAATACTTCTGGTTTCTTCCTTTCTTTTCCCTTTGGACTTCTGAACTTTTAGGATTTGCTAAGTTTTGTGAGGTTTCGCTGTAGCCCACAGGGTCTAGATTTATTTCAACGGGAGTCGAGATGGCTCCAAGAGCTGGAGCTTTAGCGAAAAGCCTGAATCAAACCAGCGGTTGTCAGCAGGAGGCATGGGACTGTCACCTCTCCGTCCAGCCAGGGGGATCATCCTTGCCCCAGTTCCTGCTGCCCCCTCAGAAGCGCCGGCCTTCAAAATTAAAAAGAAAAAGCCATTTATGGCCCGCTCCCTCTGGCTAAAGCTCGCTCCCACCCTCTTCTCCCCTCAGGCGCCCTCCCTTTTTCGAAGGGGGGGTGGGAAACACCACAGCCCCGCCCCCCTCACGACCCGACCGTCAGGCGCCACGACGCT
>NW_008824473.1:3132491-3135133 GCF_000699105.1 Pygoscelis adeliae
GCGCGCGGGCGTTTGGCGGGCACCGCTGAGGAGAAGGAGAAGGAGGAGGAGGAGGAGGCGACGGCGCAGCATGCCGGGCAGCGACACGCTGCTGGCCGTGGATAGGACGTACTCGGACCCGAAGCGGCACCGGCGCCGCAAGACGCGAGTAAGGCGTGTGAGGGCACGGGAAGGGCTGTCGGGGCGACCCTTGGAAGCAGACGGCCCGGGGAGGCGAGGGTGGTGGGGCTGCCAGGTGGGCCTGGGTGCCGAGCTCTGAGAGGCAACCGCCAACCTGAGGTCTCCGCGTTTGCTACGTTGTCGATCTAAAGGGAAGTTTTTTATCTGTGCTTTTTTCCTATTCCTACTCTAAATACTCTGGTATAAGAAAACGGAACGAAACTGATTGTTGACGTAACAGAAACTGATGTTCAAGGTATATCCACAATAGAAACTAGTTGGAGGTGAGAGTAGGAGAACTTACTCACCAAAGTCAACAGCGCTGATGATTTAATGAAGTGACTCTGTATCTAGATCCCGCTGGTGGATATCTGGTTTTGGTTCTGTTTCTCCAGGTTTCTGTTTAATAAGCTGTGGATCAGGTGATTGTATCTAGCAGCAGAGAATGATTACGATTCCCTTCCTGAAGTTACAAGAGGGCTGTGGCAGGGGTGGAGATCGACAGAAAAGGTGTATTTGTGTGTGCTAGGGATAAAGTAAGGATATACTGTATATCCATGACATAGGTGTTTATGGTTTTTCTTATGGTCTTCTGGCAAGTTCATCTTTCTTTATCTTACTATTTTGATGGTTTGTTCGTACAATATATTATAACCATGTACAGGCAATGCTCGCGATCCTTTAATATATTTATTAGCCTTTGTGGTGAATATCACGCTGATGAAGGCATTTGGCTCTCTAGTTTATGCACAGATTTCAAATTCTTACGTAAATGCTCAGATCAAACAGGTGTAAAACAAATGGCTCTTTCTTCCCATGCACTGCAGAAAGACGTGAAGAAAAAGAAGGTTGCTCTAGCTGACTTGGGATATCAGCAGAAATTCTGTTTTCCATGCTAAGATGAGATCCTGCATGTGTCAATAAATAAGCTTTACAGTTTGAAGTGTAGGAATTAGCTGTTTGTGAAAGAAGACTGGTTTTGGGGTTGTTTGTTTGTTTTTTTTTTTTAATTTTGTTTTGTGTTATTTTTTCCTGTACTGCACGTTAGTTGTTCTTTCCATCCCTCCAGCCCATTAATTGACAGTGCTGGAAAGGAAATGTTGTGCTTCAGATTGTTGCTGCATAATGAAATGTTTGAAAAATAGGTAACCCTATACACTGTACCTTTACTACTGGAGTCTACAATGCTCTTCATACTGTAGGCCAGGTGCACGTGCTAGTCATAACCCAGTTAATTTTATGTATTTCCTTTGTTTTTCTCTTTGCAAGTTGAACTAAGTAGTTTTTCTTCATTGTTCTTGCTGTAAGAATAATGCACTACCTAGCTTACTGTGGCCATGGAAGAAAGTTGCATACCTTCAAGGATGACTTTTGGCATGTTTAAGAGTTAATCATGAAGCCTCCACTCTACAGTCTAGCTGATCTGCTTAAAAGCATAAAGTATCATGGCTAACATTCAGGTTGCGTATTGTACTTATGTATTGAAAAATGAAAAAAATCTCATGCTTAAGACAGTTTTATGAAGGCATTGGGCTTTTGTCTGATTTTGGGTTTCTTTTCAACAGGATTAGCCTCGCCTTCCCTTCCTGTGACCATGAGAACTGGAAACATAACTGTAACAAGTTTGTAGAGTTGTATGTAATTGCATTGCTCCAGGATTTGGGCTTTACAAGTTGTGTCAGATATCACAGAACTTGTAATATAATTGCTGGAAGTGGTAGCAGCAGGTTGTATGTTCCAGATGATGGCAAGAGCTGGTATTAAATCCATTTGTGCTTATTCCAGACAAATGGGAATTTTTTCTGGGTAAATTGCCTGGATAATTTCAACGTTCCTCTTACTGCTTTAACCTTGGGGGATGGAAATGATCAGGCACTGGAGCAGCAACAACTGGTGGTATTATGTAGGAAAGAAGCAAGAAAGCAGGATGTTGTTTTTCTTTTAGAGACTGAATAAAAAGCATTAGAGCAGCTGGAGTTAAAGCTGCCATTCTCAAACATTCATGGAGAAAAGCAATGCAGAACATGAACATAGCAATACAGAGCTGATGGGAGGACGTTCGGAGAACCTGAACAAACTAGGGAGACTTGCTTGTCTGAAGAAAGTCTTGGAGTTTTTTTGTCAGCAGGATAGGGCCAGAGTATAGTAAGTAGGGTGAGATGCATTTAATAAAGCCTGGGGGAAAGAGGTGTGTCAAAGTAGTTGTTGGATCTCATAGTCTCTGTATAACATAGGTTACTGAGTCCAGTTTTTGGGTGGGCGGGTTTCTCCAGCCCGATAGGTTACTGACTCTGTCTTTTAAGCTCATCTAAGGATTTTTCTTATGAGAAAGTGAAGCCTTCTCAATGGACAGGCAAGACAACTGTTCCAAAATTGCAGCTGTATATATGATAGGAAGGCATTACCAAATTCAGTTTGCAGAAGTGCTAGAACAATTTACTGTGAATATAGCCTTCTGAGTTTGTAAATGGTAGCATCTGAGG
>NW_008824473.1:3135175-3158123 GCF_000699105.1 Pygoscelis adeliae
TGCTGCAGCTAAAAAGCTCCTTTGGTGTAAGGCAATAGGTCTCTTCAGTACCTTCTTCTTTGTGGCCGTTTGAAGTATAAGATATCCTGGGCTTTGCTAACAACTCTCCAATGAACCATATGTCACATTTTGTGCAAAGTTGCCAGTGCCTGAAAGAGAGAGAACACTTTAATGAAGAACAGCTGAGTCACTCTTAATGTGGGGGGAGTCATTGCTGCCTAAGGAGGCCAAGTATTTTGACGGAGGGGCTGGATTCCTGTTCTCTTCCTTGGACGAGACACAAGAGAGCCAAGCTATGCTGTGCATGGCAGCACAGAGTGGGGCATAAAACTACTATTGCTTGTAATGTAATGGTATCAGTGCCTTACAGTTTTGGTGTTATTTGGTGGGTATAGATTTACAGTCATGTGGTTACCTTGGTTCTGGTAAATCATCCATCCCCAGCTTTAAGAAGGGTACCCTTCCAGGAGACTTTTCCTGCCTTTCCTTGTCAACAGTATCTGGTCACTGTAATCTGGATTACTGCAGCTCACTTGGGTGGCACAGGTGGAACCAATGTGGACAATACAGCTGTGCAAAATGTTTCTGTTCACCTCTGCTAATGCCAGTTGCTGCAGCTTCACTGTGCTTCACATCCACTACTAGCCGATTCGTGCAACACTTCGAAAACTAATCCAAATCTTTCAAAATTGGGACCTAAGCCATAAAGTAGGACAAGATTTGGGAACAAGGGTTGCATTTTTAGCTGTGATGCACCAAGTACTGTTCTTGCTGGAATGTAGCTTGCAGGACAGCTAAAGAGTGTCATAGTGCTTTCTTAAGGGACTTGTTCTTGCAGTGAGTACTGTGGAAGACTAGAGGTGCTCAGATTCTGGCTACGCCGTGCTTCTTAGGCAGTAAGTCCATGCAGAGGTCTATGCAAATACAATAGTAACGTTCCTGATGCTCAAACTAGCTTAGCTATGCTAACTTATGCCTAATTGTGTTGACTTTTGCTTCTAGAGTATTGTGTCAGGACTGCCTTTCAAGGCTCTATTAAAGCTGTTATCTCTGAATGCTCACCAGGTTGTCCTATTTAGACCTCAGACACCTGTGTACACAATTTTTTTGCTGCTGATCAGGGCATTGCTCTTCACTCTTGATCTCTTAGCCCTTACAGTACAACAATCCTCCACATTTCATCAGGATTATAACTTTATACATATGGCTTCGTAGGAGAAAAATCCTTTTCTAGTACAACTAAAACGTGAATTCCTTTACTGCATCCCATCAGAAGTCTATGCAGTGGTACGTCCTGCTTTTAACAAGTACCAGATGCTTTAGAGAGACATGCAGGAAGTCCTAATTATGTAATTTCTTGCACATTGGAGCCTATTCAGAACTTTCTCTTATTAGTGGTAGACTTATATTTGAAATTGTAAAAATTCTTCCTTTATTTAAAAAACAAAACAAAAACTACCTTCAACAGATGTGTTTTATTTATTAACAAATAGAGAATCTTAATTTCAGTCTTCTGCTTTCAGCTTTAGTGAGACTAGCAATAGAATCAAGTGTTTTGTGGATGAACTGATTCTTATGTGATCACGCATGCACAAAAAAAGGCTTACATTAAAAAAGGATACAGAAATTCACTTGCTTTCTAGTGATGAAAAAGCATTCTGTGGAATGTCTCTTCCAATTTTCCATGTCTCTCTTATGATCCCTCCCATTAATCTTGTCTATAAGCGAGGCAGTCTTTTTATTAATCTCTCCTCATATGGAAGTCTTTCTAAGCCTCTAATCACTTTCATCATCTGTCCTTGGATTCCCTTTATTTCTTAAAATCTTTAGTAGTTTAGAGGAAATAACATAAAGGGACCTAGAATGATTAAAAATGTGAAAAAGAAAAAGAACCCAAACAAAAAACCCCAAACCCAACCAAACTAAAAAAACCCCCCACCCAAAACAAAACACCACCCCACCCACAGTTTTAGGAGAAGGGAGATTTAATCTCCTGGTGTTCCTTTAAATGCAAAGATTGCTGTAGAAGAAATGCTCATTCTGGGCTTTTGTGACTTGTAAACAAACCTCCAGATATTTTGTGCTCTGAAGAACTTGGATGCCTGTTCTTTTCAAGGTTTAAGCTGATTTTTAGGTTTGGAAGTTTTATATCTAGACCTTTCATAGTTCTTGGTCTCCACCTGGAAAATTCATGTCTCTGAAGATTGTACAGTGTCTCCTTTCCTTTGCTGTGCTTTTGATTCAACCTTATTGCAGTGGATGGTTTTGCTTGCAGGACTGGGGCATCTATTATCACCTTTTTAAATGTTAGGTATATTAAAAAAAACGGTCACTGGGGCAAAATCACTAACCTTCTGGTTTGCTGTCTTTTTGAAGGACATGTAATTGTCCTTCTGTCAGGTTGCCAATGGTGATGTAGGAGATGCCAACAGCTCTAGATCCCTAGCTTGCTTATCGTCGTCATCTCCATAGGTAAGGCTTTAACTAGGCACCACCTGGCACAATATCTGCATAGAGGCTGAGCCTTTAAGGTTTTGGCTGGATTTGACATCTACAATGTCCAGGCTAAAAAGATTGCCACTGCCTGTTGTCCAGTTTTAATTGTTTTGGCACCATTAGCAAGTGTGCAGCTTTCATTTTCATCCCCACAGTGAGTGTGGTTTTGGGAAAGACCTGTGTGGGAGATGGGTTTCTGTGTAGCATTGGGGAATGGTGGGACGTAATTCTGACTTTTCATTTATGTATCCGGGTAGAGAAACTTTGCTAAAGAGCATTTGCATTATTGCTAATGAAGATTGCAAATATCTTTACTATTGAAAGTTTTCTGCTCTTCCCTTAGTCTGAAAGAAGAGCGGAGTATTAATATGCAAAGCCAAAAATAAACCTGCTGTTCTAAAGCCTTGACATATAGGACCTGGTAAACTGGGATGGCTTGTAGCTGTGCAGCTAACCTTTTTCAGACACTCGGCAAGTGAGAACTCCTCTAAGGCAGTTTTTTATATCATCGTACATAATCTAAGCTTTAATTTAGGGACAAGGATGAGAGTGGAGGGATATGTCTACTGGCTGAGATATAAAGAATATCTACAAATTGCGAGCTGTGATGCTGTTATTGTAGAAAGCTGAAATGAGGTGCTTTTTGTTCCAAAAAATTCCAGAAAAACTTAATAATGTTGAGAGCTGGCCCACTTCATTATTGTTCTGTTTAGGTGTTGCAACTGGATAAAATTCCAGAGGGCAGAAGTTATGGAAACCACTGCTACTAATATTTTCTTAGTTACCTCTGTATTGGACACTGAGACTATGGTGTACTTTAAGGGACCTTTGATATAAAATATTTGGCATCAATTCTAAATACTTCTTGGTTAACCTTTACTACAGTAGGCACCTTTTTCTTGGTTTACCTATTTGTGTACAGTTTAGTAACGGTTATCATCCTTTGTAAACTTTTGTTTCAGTAGCTCTGGATGAAGAAGTTAGGTGGGGATGCAAAGACTTAACATTGTGCTATTGAGTTAAAATAAAAATGTGATCCAAGTAGTGCTGAATTTATTGGAAACATTTGATTGACGTCAGTGGCCTATGGAACCAATCCGAGATGAATTAGAACAGCCTTAATGGAAAATGCTGTATGTATTAAGTGTTCTTTACAAGATGGTAGATGCTACTTCCAGTTTGTATTATAGTCTCATCTAGCTTAAACCAGGATGGCGTAGGTGGGTTTTCATCTTTGTTTTTGTTTTGTAAATAAATGCTCTTGTAGTGGGTTTGGCTAAAAATGTATGGAAACCTGTTTAGTTTCCTGGCAAAGGTTGTGACAAAAAGAGCAGTCTCTGTGTGTGTGTAACTAAGGATTGCAACAATTAAACACTCTGATTATCGATGTCATGTGATTTTTGTTAAAGTTAATAGGACTATGGCTTTCAAAAAGGCTACTCGCGTTTACAAGATACTACACCATTGGCTTCCAAGCATTAAATAAGATCTATTTTTTTTCTATTGACTTGCTAATCCTGTGTTTAAAGCAAGGCTTTTCAGTTGAAGATGAAGCATTGTGGTGGAAATTGGTGTTTTAAAGATAGGGAAGACTGCAATGCTCTGGAGTCAGTTTATATGCGCAGGAGGTTGATTTATAAGGTGAGAGAAAGCGTTGCGCAGAGCTGGTGGAAGTGTAAGTCCTCCATTCTTAAGAAAAACCTGACATTGCCTACCACCACCAAAAAAGCAAGTAACACAGCTCACAGGAAATGTGAGGAGTCAGTGCTTTGGAGTCTGTAGATTATTAGTTTTTAAATCTAAGTGAATTTCTAAGTGGGCTTTCACTGCTACACTACAAGAACTACTGTGACAGGAAGAGAAGCCTTGTTAGGGTAAGTTGATGCAGCAAGTTTCTCTGGTTTTACAGCATTCACTCCTTTTATTCCAAGTTATTCCAGTACATGTAATACAGAAATTACAATTAAGCTAGTGCTCATTGTTCAAATGCAAAATGATATAAATATGCAGAAAATGTGCTGCTTTATACCAGCATGTCTGTACAGGTGAGCGACGCCCAAAGCTCAAACTGGCAGACCAGTTAGAACTGACTCTTGTCGTGGTTTAACCCCAGCCGGCAACTAAGCACCACACAGCCACTCACTCCCCCCACGGTGGGATGGGGGAGAGAATCGGAAGGGTAAAAGTGAGAAAACTCGTGGGTTGAGATAAAAACAGTTTAATAGGTAAGGCAAAAGCTGTGTGCACAAGCAAAGCAAAACAAGGAATTCGTTCACTACTTCCCATGGGCAGGCAGGTGTTCAGCCATCTCCAGGAAAGCAGGGCTCCATCACGCGTAACGGTTACTTGGGAAGCCAAACGCCATCACTCCGCACGTCCCTCCCTTCCTTCTTCTTCCCCCAGTTTATATACTGAGCATGACGTCACATGGTATGGAATGTCCCTTTGGCCAGTTTGGGTCAGCTGTCCTGGCTGTGCCCCCTCCCAGCTTCTTGTGCCCCTCCAGCCTTCTCAGTCAGTAGAGCATGGAAAACTAGAAAGTCCTTGGCTAGTGTAAGCACTACCTAGCAACAACTAAAACATCGGTGTGTTATCAACCTTGTTCTCACCCTAAATCCAAAACACAGCACTGTACCAGCTACTAGGAAGGAAATTAACTCTATCCCTGCTGAAACCAGGACACTCTTAACATTTTTCTAATTCAGGGCAGTACAGCTTAGTAGCATACTGTACTGTAAGTGTGCTTAGGACTTTTGAAGATTCACTGCTTCGCCCTCACTTCCTAGGAGATAAATTTAAATCAAACGGGAGGTGGCTGTTTGTTGGACTCTAGTGGTCACTGACTGTGTTTTGGATTACAGTAGGCAAGAAGCTTTGGTTGAAGGCTGCAGACAGCTGCAAGGAAAGGTGGAAGCTTTGGAACTGAGTAGGATCAAACCCAGTACTAGTCTCAAAGAGACATTTAGTGTTAGAAAAACTAAAGGAACAGATCTCGCTGAGTGAGAGTTGCCTAGATCAGGTGTGAGGAACTCTTGTTACTTAAGAATGGTCAAAGACGACTTTTGTCTGTGCACTCATTCGTTCACAGCTTCTCCTCCAGTCTGCAGCATTGCAGGTTGCCACCTTCATCCTGCCGGCTTTCCCAAAGCTGCTCAGAGCTATCTTGTATCAAGTCCATTAACAGCACCCTAGCATGGGGCTCCTTCACCCCCACTGTGGTCATATTGTGCTACAGATTCTGCACCCCTCCCAGTGCCAAGCTTCTTCACTCCCTGTCCCAGGGCTGAGGGGCAGGGGATGTGTGTGGGCAGTTCTCAGTGGCTTTTAGGCATGGTCAGGGCATAGCAAAGGTAGCAGGGACACATGATGGAACGTGAGGAATAGAAGTGGGACTTAAGATGTTCTGCCCAGAATGGAGTCTCTCTCTCTCTCTCTCTCTCTCTTTCTCTCTCTCTGTCTAAATGTTGTAGATGCTGTGAGACACAGAATTTCATCTGCAGTAAATTTTGAATGTACTTTAAATACCTTTGAATCCACACTTCGATATTTGTGCTGTATGTGGACACTGAATTATCAGTGTCAATAGTGTCATACCAGTGTCAATATATTATAAATATTTTGTTTTTATAATAAAATATCATTACCTTATGTAAGTCTAGAAGAAACATGAGTTCAAATCTGAAAAAGACAGTAACCAGGAAAGGACAGGAGAAATGCTTCTTGGTGTTGGGGGCGGGGCACACATTAAAAAAAGCAAAGGGAGAAAAGGTAATAAAATATTGTTAGTGTGGAGTGACTAATACAGTAAAAATGTTAAGCAAGAAACGTACATTGCTCCTGTGATACGTCTTTCTGTTAAAGCATTTTGTTGAAGAAAAGCTTTGTTAAATGTCAACTTCTGGAACCCTTTCTTCTCATACCTGCCTCAATTCTACTGTTCACCAATAACGTTCTGATACATTGGGTTATGAAGAGAATGCATCCTGTATCACATGCCTTTGGATTCTCTTTGGTCTGGTAAAATAAACTTGACTACACTTATTGAATTATATATCTGGCTTTCTTTTTTTTTTGCTTGTACTTAAACCACCGTGAAGAATCTGCAATGTATTGAAGCAAGCGTGAAAAGTTGGATTTGGCTAGAATCAGGTTAAAAATTTATGCCAGAGGTCAGGTGTAATTTTCTTGTTTCCCTTCTCGACTCCACACAGATGACTTGAAAATACAATATTACTCCAGTTACTGATGCATGAGCATAGTATGTGGGTGTGTGGCTCTTACTATGTTAGGAATCTTTTTTACTAAAAGTTTTGGCAGGAATAACACAATTCTGTGTCATGGTTGTCTCTGGTATTTGTTGCCAGATCAGCAAAGTATCTCTTCACATCATCAGGTTTCTGATTTCTTTCTTCTCCTTTCCCTCTTATGTCCAGAAAAAGTGGTTATCTTTGTTCATTCCCTCTCCCCCCATATCTTAAGGAAGAAATCTGGATACCTCTTGTCACATGTAACCAGTCCTTTTTTAAAGCAAATTACACAGTTTCAGTTTTGATGGACAAAAGGAGGATGACAGCCTGCTCCTAAGATAAGAGTTAAAGGGATATTCTTAGGAGTCTCTTTTAAAGCCAGGTAATAAATGGCAGCAGACTGATTCAGTAGCTGCCAGGCTCCTGTTGTGCTAAAACGTGTCCAGGAGGTTGACAGTGAGTTTGCCATACTCTTAAGTTGTTGTCCTGCTCAGGTTTTTGTGACAGTCTCTACAGTAGAACCCTTTCTTCACACATGAATTCATGCAATGGGTGACACTCAGGCCCTTCTGATATGCAGCATCATCACAAGCAGGTGCTGCTGGCCCTGATGAGGGCCTGTGATCTGTACAAGAATTACGCTCCTTCTGTCCTGTGCAAGTGGATTGGATTTGGTAGACCTTTGTACCAGAGGCATGGGAAGGCTGGGGGATGAGAGAGAGTGAAAGCACTTCTTAACAAGACCTGAGGAAGATTTAAGAAAAGGAGGAGTGAAGACAATGAGAAGATCTTTCACAATCGGTGAGAGTTTCTCCTCTGTTTGCCAGTAGGTATATGAAGAAATTCTGAGGCTGTCCATGTTGGTCCTTGCATATTTTGTTCCCATAAACTGTATGGATGTGGTCCTAAGTAATTTGTCTTGGGAAGCACCAAGGAGCATTACTGTCTGTAAGAGCTAGATGCTTACTGCTACTGGTAAAGGAGGTGTGCCATTATCAGGTCATTTCATTGTGTCTTTCCAGTGTTAACTCCTATGGTATTCTCTCTCCAGTGCACAGAGAGATCCTATTGAGCAAATCTTCTATTTCTGATATTTATGAAACTGGCTTCCTATGGATTTCTACCTGAGGGGCATCATGGTGTCTTGCAAAATAATTTAATGTAGAAAAAAGATGCACCTTTCTTTTCTGTGTGATTTTTTTGCCTCCAAGGAACTCTCTCTCTCTCTTTTTACCAAGGAACTGGAAAGTCTTGGATTGCAGGTAAATATTCAGGAGAATGAATAAGACATGAACTGACAAAGCTCGATCGGAAAGTGATCAAGTGGAATCCCTAGTGACATTCATAAAACTTGGTGTCAGGCTTTTGTTTGTGATTTGCTGATGCAGAAGCTATGATGTTCTTTTAGGTTTGGGAAGCTGGGCTTTGAGTGCAGTAGCTTACAAATTGTTCTTTCACAAAGTGTTTTGACCTACGTTGCCACTTTTCATGCATACTTTAGGTGGGATTTCTCATTTACTAGTGAATATGTACATTACACTGTATGTACATACATTGCATATATACAAACTGCTCTTTAATTTTGAAGAAGTACTCTTGCAATGAAGATACACCCACTTGTGTTTTGAAACAAATAGCCAAGCCCTTGTTTCAGTTATTCTTGTTTGGACTTGAGAGAGTCAACTAGAATAATCTTTGTGTTCTCTGTGCCATTATGTGGTGTGGCAGTTAATGTCAGAGAAGGTTGAAGTTCAGTTATTTGCTTGAAGAGTATCTATGTTTTGAAATGAAGTCTAGAGCAGTGGTGACGATGTTAGCCTAAGGCTCTGGTGACGTGAGTTCAGGCTACTGTGGCAGCTATCAGCCCTTGTGTAAGGATGGGAGTCATTTAACCTCTCTGAAGAGAATATGATTTCTCCCAATGTGCACAGGGGAGGGGATAAATACTGTGAAGGGTACATACTTCAGAATCATTAGTCATCTGGATGGACTTAAAAAAAAAAAAAAAAACAAACCACAACAAACCTCTGATTTTTTTGTGGAGATCCAAAAATATGCAGTGGGTGCACGTTCCTGCTTTCCACATCAGGCAGATTTTAAGACTGTCTGCCATAGGTGCTTCTTCCCCCCAAAAATTGTTCAAGTTTTGAGTAACTGTTTGAAATTGGGCATCTGCTCTTACAGTAGTTGTGTAGGACACCCTCTGTAGCTGAGCAGGGTACAGCTCTTGCAGGTGATCTGCTTGATCTCTGTTGATTTGGTGATTTGGTAGAAGCTTAGAAGTTTAAACTAAATCACATATAGGTGAGCATCTGAAGCTGGGTGAGGCTAAATCCACCTTAAATAGCTGTGTAGCAGTGGATAAGGCACTGCAGAAAAGATGTAAGTTTCACCATTTTTCATGCATTTAAGAACTAGGTGTATGTACTGAATATCTAGGCATCTGTGCCAAATCAACTTTACTCCTGAGTGGTACTTAGAGTTCCTTTTATTAGGCAGACAAGCAAAAGGCTTTTCTGGCTCTCCCTCTTGCAGTGTGCATTCTTAATATTACTGAATCTTCATTTCACTTATGCATAACTACTGTTTTAAGAAAACTTTTTAAAAAATCTCTGTCTTTTGCCAGCTTTGCCATTATGCATAGAAACCATTGGTCTCTGGTTGCTCAGAAATTTGGCAGTACAGGATGTTACCTTTCCTTCCCCCTTTTCTCTCTGTTTTGGCTCAATTATGATTATTATAGAGTGCTCCTGCTGTGAGTACTGTACAGAAATGCATTATTTTTCTCTGTGTAGTTAAGCCAGAATTAAATTGTGGGAGGGTTGCTTTTTTTTTTAATAAAGGAACAAAGGTGGAAAAATACCAATGTGTAACTTGGAAAGAGAATAATCTTAAGTTTACCTTATGGTTCCTGCAAGAAAGTAAAAGATTGCGTCTGTAAATCTGTAGGGCTGTTCTTACTTCTAGTAGCAGCATGTGCTTCTGATAATGTTAAGTTTCGCAGTGTTTTGCACTTTGTTAGTGGTGCATTGAGTTGGAATTAGACTGGTACTGACTTCCATGTGTCATCTTGTGGGAGACTTGAGGCTCAAGGCAGATGAGACCACTGCCAGGGCATTCCCATCAGCTGTGTCCTGCTCTTGGGTAAATCTGCAGCGACACTGGGTAATTTCAGTGGTGCAGGACTAGGCCTTCTGCAGATGCTATCTGTAATAATTTCATTAATGAAAACAGGCATTTATGAACTTATAGTGTGTCAGTAAGTAGTCAGAAAGAGACAAGCTTTTAGTGATAGGAACGGGGAGCACGCAGCCACAGTGCGAAGTATTTGTGACGTCTTGTTATAGGTGTTGCTGATTGGGGAAAAAAAAAAAAAATCATTCTTTGAGCAAGGTAGGCATCACAAGGTACAGAAATTCAGAACTTGATTTTTAAAAAGCCCAAGGCAGAAATTTCTGTAGGAATTTTTAGAATGTGGAATTGGAAAGTGTGATTGAACTTATTTCTTTGTGTATACACGTGTCCTGGTTTCAGCAGAGCTAGAGTTAATTTCCTTCCTAGTAGCTGGTACAGTGCTGTGTTTTGGATTTAGGATGAGAATAATGTTGATAACACACCGATGTTTTAGTTGTTGCTAAGTAGTGCTTACACTAGTCAAGGACTTTTCAGCTCCCCATGCTCTACTGACTGAGAAGGCTGGAGGGGCACAAGAAGCTGGGAGGGGGCACAGCCAGGACAGCTGACCCAAACTGGCCAAAGGGACATTCCGTACCATGTGATGTCATGCTCAGTACATAAACTGGGGAAAGCTGGCCAGGGGGGCCGCTGCTCGGGGACTGGCTGGGCATCGATCAGTGGGTGGTGAGCAATTGCATTGTGCATCACTTGCTTTGTGTATTATTATTTTATTTCAATTATTAAACTGTTTCTATCTCAACCCATGAGTTTTCTCACTTCTACTCTTCCAATTCTTTCCCCCATCCTGGGGGTGGGGGTGGGGGGGTGGCGCAGAGTGAGCGAGCGGCTGTGTGGTGCTCAGTTGCTGACTGAGGTTAAACCATGACAATACAGTACTACTTTGGGTTTGAAGTAAGCTTTTTTTTCCAGTACATTTTTCTGTTGGTTTAACGAGTTCACCTTGGCCTTGCCTAACCTACAGCAAAAGATGTAGTGATAGGACATATTATACAGTTTGTTATTCCTCATGTGTCTGTCAGACCTCAGTCTACCTGAACCTTTTTGGCAGGTTCTGCCAATTAAAATGAATCCTCCCTAAAGAGCGGGAATCTAGTTTTCTAAGACTAGGATGTAAAGTTGTATGGTGTTTGAGCATATGCAGTGAGTCTTCACATCTTGGCAAGAAGTGCTGTGTGGTAAGTTTTCACTGTTACTCTTACATGTTGTTTATATGAGACTACTTTATGCCCAGACACTGGCAAGTATTAGTGCTGTCATGTTCATTTTGTAAAGTAGGTGTGGCTGAAAAAGGAACCCATATAGCACAGTGGCAGGGGTAGAAGGGCAAAGAAGGTTGACGTTTGAGGTAGAAAGACTGTCTTTGAGCGCTGCTGTTGTATTAAAGCATGTATAGAATTTGTACTCTAGGTACTCAACAGAGGTCCAAACTAGAGGGTGCCTGAGAAAATACATAACTTAACTTGCATAAATCCTGGCCTTCCAGAGACAGATGATACTGTGTCCTATTTCCTTTGAAACTTTTAGTCTTTATGCTGATCTTCTAATCCTCTATTCCAATCTTCAGAGTGAGAATGCATTAGTTCCCCTTCTAAGTGCTTCTTCAGCATGATCTGTCAGTGAATTCCCAAAACTGTGATGTCTTCTTTTCAGAATGTGCCCCATAATCTTCAATATGTAATTGCTTTTGCTATTCCTGAATAGACTTTTGAAAAGAAAGGGGGAAAGGAGGGAGCTGGGGGAAAGAGGAGATTTCTGCCCTTTATCTACAGGCTCAAATCAGTGTCGGAGTTAAGGGAATTTGGGTCTGATGCTCATCATTCCTCAAGTGTAATATTTGTGCCTGCTTGCTTGTGACTGACAGTACGTAGGGAGTTGCAGCACTGTCCCTGTTCCTGCAGACACACAGCTTATCTTGCCACTTACACTCACTTTGTCTTTCTCTAGCAATGAGAAAACAAAGATTGTTCAGCCTTATACCATTATTACAGATGCTGATTGAATTAACTTGTACTGAAGTTGTTAATATGGAAACTGAAATCTTAACTGAGGACTTGGGTTAGAATTTGCATATTTAGGAGTGGAGAAAGTAATTTTATGTGTAAAACAGAACCCTCATACTGTTTTGGTTTTTTTTTTTATAACATTTATGTCTGACTGTAGGAAAATAAAGGGCTACAATTAATATGTAGACTGCCTAATAAGATAGCTTTAAAATGTCACATAGAGTTAAATCCATATTATTAACATCCCTTGCACATTGCAATAGTCTTTAATTTCTATTTTTACGAAGAAATTTTTGTCTCTGGTTACATCCAGTGTAGCTTGCTAATTTTAGGGGCGTGACCTCCTCATGGTTTAGTGAGGCAAAGTTTTAATAGCTGTGTCTGAATACTTGTTTAAAATTTATCACTGTATGTTTCTGTGTAAGGCCAAATATGTTGCTTATGATGTTGCTGTTTTGGTGACCAACAGGCTGAGGGACTGATAAATACATACTTTTGTTAAAGTAGGGTTAGTGAATTGGAAATGGGAAGAAATTCTCATTCCAAGATGATTTTGAACAGTCTCATGTCTTTATATACTGAATCATCGTATCGGTGTGTTTTAATGCTACAGAGTTAGAATTGGCATGGAAGTATTGTATTTGAGCTGAGTTTTTGAAATTTCCATATAAGGGGCAGTGAACTGGCCGTATATTTTACTAGCCAACACATGAATCAATATCTTTATTTCCTGTAGTAACTATTCTTTGCTAAATTTGGGGAAGCTCTAATTTCAGAAGGGTAGTGCCTGGTGCCATCCAGTGCTGTGATTAACACACTGGTAAGATTCCGTTCTGAGTGCTCTGAGACTTCTGTGATAAATTTGCGTCATTCTCCGAAATGTCTTTTCCTGCTGGGGCAGACAGGTCTATCTGTTGTCATTATCTTCGCAATAGCAATAAGATTTAGGAGACAGTCGTGTTAACAAAGGTACAAAGTGTCCTCAATTCAACAGCTCATTTCCAAACACACAAAACCCACAGCATTATCACAGCAGATGTGCTTGCTTTTTTGAATGTGAATGCTCAGAAGTATTCCTTAGGCTAGCACTGTGCTCAGCTTTCTTCTGCCTGAGCAGGCTTTGCATTGTTTACTTAGCTCTTTGTCATTTTAAAAAGGGAGAATGACTAAAGATGATGCTCATGCATTATTTGAAATTATATGTTATATAATCTGCATCACTTCTGTATACTTTTTTTTTCAGAAGTGAACAAATTGACGTGAAAATATTGCAGTGTTCTGATATTTGAAGTTCCCAGAAGACACACTTCTATTTTTAATCTCCTTATTCTGAATTATGTTAAGTCATCCCCCTGTTTCCACCAAAGTAATGGACTGTCTCTACTGTAGAAAGCTCTTTTCTGGCAAGGTGTGCTCTTAGTGCAACATGGCACTCTCAAGATAACTTTTTTCCTAAATGGACTCAGAACTCCCTGTTCTTAGTATGCTAGATATTACTCTTGCAGGTGCCAAAATGAAGTTTCCTAATTGCTAGACATTAATTTAAAATGAACAGTTTGCACCAAATCATATATTTTCAGTAGTAACAATTTCAGACTTGAGGTTGTCTGTGTTTTGTGGGAGAGAAGAGGACAAGGATGTAATTTTATTGCCATAATATGTCATTGTGTGTTTTATTTTATACATACGTACACACATACATATATATGCATGTATAAAATATTTAAAATATTCATATCCTTTTTATATTTTATGTATTTAACCTTTCTTTTCCTTTTAGAAAAATGAACATGAACAGAACTGAAGGATGAATACTGTATTTATCTTAGAAAATCTGGCTGATCTTTGCCTCCAGTGTTTTGTTTGTGGAAAAAAAAAATGATTGTAAAATTACACCGTGTGAAATGCATGGAATGTGATTATTTTTCTTTTTTTTCTGGGAGCTGTATTTCATACTAGTTCCTGCACTTTTCCATCTCTGGGAAAACTTGTATAGAAACTGTAGTTTATCAACTTCATTATGAAAGGACAAAGTTGAGAGAATAAGGGCGAGGGCTATGAAGATTAGGAAGTCACTGTTAATTGTTGTTCATCTGCAAGCTACCACAAGAAAAGAGAATTTTGTTGCTGTTGGCTCAGGACATATCCTCTTTTGGGATTTAATGGCCAGTATTAATTACAATAGCAACATGTATTAATTATTTTTATTTAAAACATTAGTATTTCAGTGGCTAAACTGCTTCTACTCTTGCATGTGGCGCCATGACTTTAGCCAGAAGTCTCATAAATTGAATTGCTTATGGTGGTTGTAGTGCTGACAGTACTTTAGATTTGGTAACAAAGAACCTGTGCTATCCTATCAGCATATATTTTTCACAACATTACAGAAAACCCGGAAATCCTCTAAACAGCCCTAAAGATTCCTTGCGTTACAGCTCTAAATCCTGTCCAGAGCTTTTATGAAACTGATGGATCATTTTCAGATTCTTTGGGCATTTTTTTCCCCAGTCTGAAGCGTGCAGATTTCCCATCACCTCCTAGACTAGCTTTCTCTTCTCTTCCCTCTGCAACCGTTTCACTTTGGACTAATACATTCTTAGCTCTTTTGTCTCATTAGGTTTTGCCTCTCTTCGATTCCTTTAAATTGTTTGTTAAGAGATTCAGATACTTGTTTCCAAAGTATTTACTTTTTTTAATCCCTTAGAACTAGAAACAGTATGTTCCACTATGTAAATAAAAAGAGAATAGGTAAATTCCCCAGTGAAAATAAACTGGAAATGAGATTACCCTATTCAGGTTTGTGCACAGAATTTAAATGGTTAACTTTGCCCTGGGTGTTTGGCAAGACACTGGTGTTTAAGAGTGGAGGCAGAATGGCAAATCAGAGTGAATGTGTAGAAATGAGAGAGGTACTTGTAATCAAGCTGAAAAAACCCCATGGACTTTTGTCTTCAGTCTTTGTGCTGGAGAGAAAACTGCAAGCAGTTAGCAGGACTAACCTCCCTTCAGAAGAATAGCAAATGTAGGATGTCTTTGTAAAAGAGAAAGCAATGCTCCAAGTAAATAAAGGCCTTAGCTTAACCTCAGTGATGTGGAAGGCTCTAAAGCAAATAGATCTCTGACCAAATTTTCAAGGAGAGAATAATGAAAGACTAATTAAAGACTTGGAGGTAAATAGAAAATGAAATAGATTTGACTTTTGGTTTAACCAGTGGTGGATCCTGCCAGTTAATAGGGTCTGTTATCTTAGCAAAGGTCAACACCATGTCTGCTGAATTCCCTGTGCTTGGAATGTGAGTGTGGCCCTGAGTCAGTCTTGCTCTATGGTGCCACGTAACAAACAGTATGTGGAGATTTCACAGGGGATAGGGAAATAGAAAAGAGATGGGGTTAGAGAGGGTTAAAAATCTTGCAAAGCATCTGGTATAATTTTCCTTTAAGGAAAGAGAGGAAGTTTCTACTATTAAATTAATTTTCATTTAACGTGTGTCATCCTGTGCCTATGCGCCAATAACAAGGAGAAATGGTTGAAGTCAAGTTGGGTGTAGAAGAGAAAGATCTAACTGTAAGTAAAGGTAGTAAATCAAGATAAAATTTTTATTCATGGGAATAATGATGTTCTGAAATTACTTTGCAAACTTGAGTAGCGGGAAAAATACATGATTACTTTTGAAAGGAAGCCTGCTGATAAGTTTATGAATATAACTTCAATGTTAGGAGCCAGGAATTTCCTTTAAGTCCTTTGTTTCTGTCCTGGAAATTATTTTACATGTTTCCTGAGGCTTTTGCATCATTCAGGTCTGTTGAAGTCAATGTATTCTGTCTAATAAATGTGACAGGAGACTAGTGACTTCAAAGTTAATGAGCCCAGACATCTTGTGAAAATAATTTTTATGTGTCCTCACCAGGTACTTATCCATTCTTGTAGGGAGTGAAAGTCAGACATAATTTGCCCATTATCCACTGCTGGTCTGTCAGTAGGCAGATAGTTTAAGATTATCCACAGAATATGCTCTCTTGCCCACCTGCCGGGCCAGAAAGGTTATACAAGGGACACTAATGAAGTTGGAGCCATTATAAAGGACAATTATGGACACAGGAGGAAGCAGAAAATATAGCATTTTAGGGACTTAAGAGAATCTGAGAGTATTGAGGTGTGGGGAGTGAGGGGATCTGGGAAGATGTTGCTGGAGTTGTTGCTGTAGGAAATGAATATAAGGTCCATATCATACTACGTTTCACTGGTTTTGCTGAACTAATGCTCCTGCTGGATTGTGGGGGATTATACAGCAGACTGTCCCTGCCACTTCTTCTCTGTCAATTTGAATGTGTCCAAAGGAATACAGCAATTGTTCCACACTGCTATTCAGGCTGAGCTAAGGCTCAAATCTTTAAGAAGTAGTGGGTAATTTTGCATTATGGAACACTTTCAAAAGTTCTGTTTGTTGTAGAAAACTCTCAGGTCCCCTGTCTCATGCTTTTCCACACACAGGAATGTATACACACTTGTATTTCAGTTCAAATGAAATTATTATGTTAAACTGTGTTATGTTATATGTGTATACGTATATGTTATTATGTTAACCCATTTAGTGATGGGTAAACCTTAATTTTGCTTAATGGTGTTAGACTACAATACATATTCCCTGTAGCCCTCTGCCCTAGCTGCTGGTCCTGATACCCTCCAGGTGTACTGGAAAAAGTTATACGATGGGCAGTGTGCTGCTGGAGTTTGTAGCCTGGGTAATTTAAGCCAACCACAAATTATTGCTTAAAAAATAGTAATGCTGTGTTAACACATAGATGTTCTTGCCCATAGTGCTCACCAGTTCAAGCATTAAGTCACAGCATAACAGAAGATTAATGTTCCAGGGACATCCAATCTATTATTAAAAAAATGCATTGGCTAGACTTTGTGGGCATATGTGGTTTCTAGCAGTGATTTAGAGATGCTGTTTGGAAAATTCATACAACTTGTCATAGTGATTGTTGTTCATCTGGCAATTGGCAATTGCAAGACAATTGGGTTGCTGGTGTCTTTAAAGCAGTTACTGGTATTTAGTTTTGAGCTGCAGAACTGTAGACAGCTTCCTTAATGTACAGGCTGTGCTCAGGTATGAGGTTTCGTATTTAGCTTGTTTAGTAGCCTTAGAAGCAGATGCCCGTCTGCTGGTTCTGAACACAGTCTGATGCTGCTATCTTTGGGATGGCCATCAGTTTGCATGTAACCAGCCCTGCAAAAGAGCGTGCGTGCGCTCTCGCGCACTCTCTCTCTCTCACATCATCTGTGGTCTCCTCTGCATTGTGTTGCTAGGAATAATGACACCCTTCAGAAGCAGCACGGAGTTAATGTGGGATCAAGTTAGCCACCTGATACATAACTGGTGCTTATTCAGTTGCCAATCAAGTGTAACATGTGCCCTCTGGTAGTGTCTATGACTGCCATGGAGCTCTCCCACAAAAGGCAGTTTTATACTCTAACTTGAATGAAGTTTTCATATCAGAAGGGTAGTGACAAATTGACAGAAGTGTGTTAATAGTGAAAGCTCTAGTAATGGTCTGCCCTAAATGCTTGGGTGAAGGTGCGCTAGCATCTTCAGTGTGTCACGTTGGAGTGAAGAAAGAGAAAATGTCCCTGCCAGAGAGAGCTCTGTAGGAGCATTGGGAAGGCAAGTTTGATTTGAACTCAACATCCCAGCCAAGTCTTGTACTCTTAGCAGCAAATAAGTGCCCAGAGAAAGCACTGTGAAGGAAGGCAGACGGCTTCAAAATGAGATGGTGTGCCTTTGGGAAGGCAAAACACGTCAAGTGAAGAAGCAGATATTGACAGCAGACCACTTTGCTCTGGTGTGGTGCTTGGAGTTTCTCAGAGTGCTTCCTGCCGCAATTGATGTGCACAATTATTCTTGTATCCACTGCATTTTGATGTGCCTGTTTCCTATCACACTATTGCTCTCTTCATTGAGGACAAGTGCCCTTCATTGAGGACAAATGCCGTAGGAAGTGTTTGTGTTGATACATATAGAATGTGTCATTGAAATTTTAGAAGGGGGCTATTTCCTTTTTTTTTTCCTTTTTTTTTTTTCCTTTTTGACCATTTCCATGGTTGCATTTGTTATTGGAAACTAAAATCTTAGTTTTTAGTTTTAAACAATTGTTGGGTTTTGGTTTTTTCATCCATGTTCCATGAGTTAATTTAAGATTCACAGAAGACTAGTGTTAACTAAATTTGGGCACATGCTTCATGTGGCAGGGGATAAATGAAAAATTCTTGTCAATCTACATTTTGAATTCTCTCTCCAAGAACACAGCGTGTTTATTGCTGTCTAGTGATTTGGGTTTTTTGGCACACTTAATTCTGTTTGACAGTGTTTCGTTGTCTTCAGGCGCATAGTATAGCGGTGTTCCTGATAATTTTTTTGAGAATCTGGATTCATCCATGCTTGCGAACACAAAAACCAATTTACATTAGTCAAATATTGAAATGCCTTTCTGCACTGCTTAGCTGCCACACAGTGTGGAAGAACGGTCATTACTGAAGTAGGTCTAGTTGCTGCTTCTGAAACTCTGGATCTAGGTGTCTTAACAGAGCTCTGGGGGTTTTCAGTATGCTTCATTCCTGTGCATGACATTAATATTTCACTTTCACGAGCACTGAAGCAAGAAAATCATGACCTTCAGAAAAAATTAACAAATGTTGCTTTTTTTTGGAATGGGTTGTTGCATAGCATCTTACCAAGCGTTAAGTGTTTAACAGCTTGTCTACACTTAGTGCACTTTCGTTAAAAAAAATAAAATCTGACTTTTAATAAGTGTTGGGCTTTGCTGCATACAAGGCTGGATATTGCAGGTAACTCTAGCTCTGGTTCAATTTTTGCTTGTTAAGATCATAATCTGAAGAATTGAAGCTTCAGTTGATAGAGATTTTTTTTTTTTCAGAATTTTCCTATTACCTTTTCTAATACCTGACATATAGAGCAGGATTGTCCAAGAAAATGTTCCAAAGGATGTAAGCTATTTTGTGCAGGTACTTGCTGTCCTCTGACTAGTTGATGAAAATCTCTTTCATGAGTATATTTAATAGGAAAAAAAAAATAAAATCAGTAGAGTTTTAAAATAACATGGAGTGCTCAGGCATAACAGTTAAAGTTGTTTTAACCAACAGCTTGGGGTTCTTAAGTCAGGAAATGTGCGCGAGGAGTCTCGACAGTGACAGGCTCTCGTGGCTTGATTTCAAACTGGAGTGCAATCTCCTCTCTTCAGTGGTGAATTATTTAGGTATATAAGCCAATTCCAGCCTACCATGATTTTAGAGGTAATTAGGTGGCATTACTTGTGTTATGCGTTTACTGAAGAGGTAAGAACAGTGTATGGAAATCAGGTTCTGCCCGCAGTCTATTTAAGCACTCTGGCTTGCATACAATACCATTTTTCAAGTTATTCCTGTCAATATTAAGTAGTGATGGATGTGTTTTTTGGTAAGCTCCATTCAGGTCATGGGCGGTGGGGAGCATTACAGCACAATTGCTCTTTTAATGGGAGAGATGTGTGGCTGAAACCCTGTTGATCAATAATGTACTGAAAAAATGGTCCAAAATATGGTTTTACAGGAATAGGATAAAAATTAGACTCAACATGTTTCATAGAAATAGTGCAGCGTGAGTAAGCTGCTGCTGAACTAAGGAAAGGAATCTGGATACCTTGTGTATTCCCCACCATCTTGTTTGATGAAATGCTTGGGAGCCTGTGTTTCTGAGGTGTGCAATCTGATCAAGGCCTCTGTGTCTCCCAAGGTAGGTTGGCCCCAGCACTGTACGGGCTCAGGGCAACAAGTTCCCTGTTGAAGAATAACAAGAGCAAGCCCGAGAACACAAAGCAACACGCTAGCGTGCCCTCTTTCAGTGACAGTGCATTTCTTCAAAACATGTCTGTGGTGCGAGGACAGTTTTCCCCTTGCTGGGGCATGTCCTCACTGCCCTACTCTCTTTTGTAATCTCTCCATAAATCTCAGGGTCCAGTGGCCAGAGTTCCTCAGGAGAGGCAGAGGAATGCCATTGTCTTAGCTGTCAGTTTGGTGGTTGGGGTGTTTTCCTTGAAGCTGTGAGTTTGAACGTGTCTGAAGCTGAAGAAAGCCTAGAACCCAACTGTTACTTCCTTGATGAACAATCTGAACTGATAAGCAAGCCTACAGGTTATTTCTTTCCCCATGCCTGTTGCTGAAGACATATATGACTAAACACGTGATTCATCTTTGGAGTGTTTCTTCCCCATTGATTTCTGCAGTGAAGTCATGATACATTTTGCATCTGAATTGATTCCTCTGGCAACAGTGCCCCCGTTAGTGGACTATTATGAAGTCACTGCAAAGAAATCCCTGAAGAATGAGGGAATAAACTCTTCAGGAAAATAGATTTTAAAGCATGTGAATTAATGGGAAAAAGAATTCAGGAAATGACTGGCTAGTGCATCTCACTTGAAACCGTGATATTTGCCTTAGTACAAAGTCTTCAGACTACCTACTTTAGCTCTCTTGTAGGTTATTTAGAATCACGGCTCTGTTTCAATCAGCTAAAATTGCTTCTGAAGTATTACTTACCATCTTTCCGATCTTTGTTATTTGAGTGGCACAAAAGGGAAACAAAAAGATGTTGGTAATTCAGATAACACAGAGCTTTAATTTATTCTTTTAATTGCTGTAAGCTTAAAAAAAAAGTTTAGCTAAAAAAAATTGGGAAGAATATTTTACAGTGCAATTGCAATCGTGTCCCCCTCATGCAGTATCTACAGTACAGTGCAATGGTAGGTTTTAAAGCAGATGTTATTTTTGCTTGACAGGCAAGTGGCAGCTTGGATAGCCTCATGAGTAGACTATGGCTGATAATAACTTAGCACTTAGGCTTTCAATATTGGCCTTGGTTTGTTTGGGTTTTGTTTATTTTGTTTTTTATATATGATCCCTTTCATACTTTTTTGTATTTCTGAGAAGTGAAGGAGCATAAACAAGTCTAGAGAGGAAAAAGTTTCTTCCAGGTACTGGCAGGCTGATGGGGAAGGCTGAGTGTCAGAGCTTGTTACATGGCTTACAGAGCTCCTTTTTCTGCATTCACATTGGTTCTTATTTCTGCAGCTGCATCGTATTGCTGCTGTTAACTTGCTGTTAGGCTTCTAGAATTAAAGCTGCTGTTGCTTTCCTTGTAAAGTTATGTAAGCTAAAGAGTATCTGTATGTTTGATAAGGCATCTTTTGAGAGAATGACCTACTAGAAAGACTGTGCTTGGATAGTGAGATTATTGTATTCAAATTTGCTAATGTGAGTGGATACTGATATGATTTACAGGAAGTTGTACCACTAATGACAAATTATATGCTTCTGTTATAAATGTTACTAACTTCAAGACCCCTTGGCTCAGAGATGAGCAAAATCTAAATTCAGTCAGGAAATCTTGGGGAGTAGATAGATCCTGCAGAAGTTCTGGGTTAGGGGAAGGTACCCACCTATTACAAGGTATATAGATAGAAAAGTGGAAGGGAAGCAGTGACAGAGAAGGAACTGAGAACAGAAGAGTTCACAAAAAAGTATATAGAGATAAAGGAAGGGTAGAAAGCGGTAAGGGGAAAAGCCTGAGCTCATGTGAGGCAGAAACTCACATGAGCTTCTGCTCATGCGAATAGAACTCATGAACTTGTGCTTAACCAGTAAGCTGTGATTTGAAGCAAAGTCCTTGTATGTGGCATCCTCCTGTCCTCCAGGAAGGAGCAGAACAGGTCCTGCAGTGTCCTCCCTCAGCTTAACACCTAGAAAAATTTCAGGCCTTCCCGCTTCACCCAAAATAGTGACTGGTTCAGCTTCCACCTGCCAAAGTGGCTACCATCATCATTCATGGATGCCAGCCATGCCATGGATGAGATAAAGTGAAGAACTACGAGCTTAGGTTATGATTTGCAGGTAGCAGAATCACTATGTGCAAGGTGTCAGATGCCTGTCGTATCAGACTGAGGATGAAATTTCACCTGAGGTGGCTGCAGGAGCTATGTGGCATCTAAATGTAAGCACAGATCAAGTGTCTGTGGTTGTCAAAGACACACTTTGTTTACTTTTGGACTAACAGGAGTCCTTGAATGTTTCAACAACGAAAGCAGTTGTGACACTTGATCTTCTGTGGGCAGGAGATCACAAAATCTTCATCTTACGCACACATGCTGAGCAGGTTCAGGAGGCAACACTGACCAAAAGGGAAATAAATAGATCATGTTTTAATACTTGGAACTTGTGATTGGTTTGAAAGAACAATATGGTGATTAGTTCTTGTTCTTTTCATCTCTGCCTCATATTGCCCACCAGTGTGTCTGTGTGCTTTGGGGGGGAGGGGGAAAGGCAAATTCCTATGGAACAGATCTTTGGGTACATCTGGCATGACTATCTCAATGCAAGCTTTGAGATACAGTTTTTCACTGGGACTTCTCTTGCAACTAGTGGAGTTTTTCTAGGATTTGCCTTTTCTCAGGTCTGAAGTACAGCTCAGATCATTCTGGCAGGTTGTGCCAGAGACAGGTATCTAAAACTACCAGCTGTAACTTTTAACTTCTACTATTAACCATGAGAACTCTTCAGAAGGTGATCATAAAGGCGTAATACCCCAACTCTGATAATTTTACTCTAAAAAATATTTTGACCTAGCTAGACTTGCTCACTGTAACGGATGTTGGCAGGCTGCCAAGTCTGTAGGTAGTGATTTTATGTACATTCACATGTAGCAGTCTCTTATACGACCACTCTGTCAGTGCATCTACTGAAATCCGTTAGATTTTCTTTTAGTTGCACTGTGAGATTTTGTCTGACAGCAAGATGAGTACTTGTAGTTGGGTCTTAGCATTCTAGGCTGTAACAAAATTTCTTTGGTTAGGTTAAAACTTATATAGCGCCTACAGTGTTGTTGCTGCGTGTAATGAAACTGGTACCTTCTGGAACAATGCTCTTTCCAGGAGGTATTTCCAGGAAGAGTC
>NW_008824473.1:3158143-3180605 GCF_000699105.1 Pygoscelis adeliae
AAACTGAGAGAAAACTTGTGATCAGTTCTGACACAAGTTTCAACCCTAATACGTTATGTAATCAAATATCACAATATTGTGATATTTTAAACATAGTAAGAACTCTTCTTACCTGTTACCTCATGTGACCCAGAAGCCATCTAGAGAACTTGAAAAGCAGTGTTGAAATGGTATAAATTTTTTATTATGCCACATCATAAGTGTCTTAAGTGATTTACACTCTGCTAACCCCCAACCCCGGCTCTGCACGCTAAACAAGAATGCATGCGCAGCATTGTGCATGAATCTTTTAAAACCTGTATTGTGAAGTCAATACCAGAAACTAAACATCACCTATGTTGCACTAAGAGAAGCGAAACAGCTTTTCAATAAAAAGCTAAATAATGACAAGTAGTTGTTTTTACTAGTCTATTTATACTACTTTAAATGTGCTTAAGAGTTGTTATATGGACATACTACACTATAGTGGTCCCAGTATCTGTGGCTAAGCGAATCTGAAAATGTTTGGACATATAGTTGCTTTTATTTTGGTGAATCTTTGGCTTTCAGCTAGCAGACAGCCCTAACAGGCTTTTTCAGTAATTTTTACTGTTTCTTTTGCTTTCAGGCTATATGACTATTGTCTAAATATTGTTAAATTACACTGAGGAACGTAACACCTGGTGTATTTATTTCTGTACTGGCCTTTATTTTTATAACATCCTTGTTAAAGCAGTAAATGAACAAGAAGGATAATCAAAGGCAAGTAAAAAGCCTACAGACCAAATGGGATGAATAATTAACTACGTCAGTTTATTCCATAAGGTTAAAGTGATGCAGTGTTGCCTGATTAGTACCAGAATCATATGTAGAGACAGACTTTTAAAATCTGAATTTGGAGAGCAAATCAATTGAAGAAGTGACTTGTCATTTGCTCTTTCATTTGGGGGGGTGGGTGGGGTTCCTTGCATTCACGTTTTGTTTCTGTTGCATGGAAGACTTTTGGCCTGTGCAAATCACTGCAACTTATTAAAGTTTCCCAAAGCATTTAATGAATGTTTGCAAATCTACAAGCTTCCTCCCTTGCTGACATAGAATGTAAGCCATTCAGGCCACTTTGAGTTGCTGAAATGTTAGGTATTCTTGGTTTTAGTTTACTGCCTGCTCTCTTTTTCTTTCAAATCTTTGTTTTATTGTAAGCAGCGTTAAGTCTGCAGGAGCTACTTTTAAAAGTATATTTCTGTCCAAACTTAATACTGGTAGCAAGTACTTTTCTCAACTTTGGAAATTAAGTTGAGATACTCTGGAATCAAAATCCGAACTGCAGCCAGGTTGGTGCATGTTACTGCTGTGTACAGAAGGTGACACCTCTAACCTGTTTCTTCCACTTGCTTACCTGCCGACAGTCTGCTTTGATTGTAACGTACATACCAAGAACTAGAGGGCATAAGCTGAAGTAGCTTCCATTGCAGTTTGCATTATAATTTCTTGGATAACCCTCTATTTCTCTGAATTCAAAGTTGTATCAGCAAAAGCTGCTTGACACAGCAGCAAATACAAGTTGTTCTGGAAAGGGAGTCTCTGAGATCTAACATAACCACTATCCATGCGGCTCCTGAATTTTTGGCCTTGGCTGTAGTTGTGAAATCTGGACATATGTTGTGGAATTTTCAGTGAGCATTGCTTAGAAATAATGGAATTGAAGTCGAGGCATGACAGACTTCATGGATGAGCAAAGAGCTGTAGGTGAAAGAGCGGGACTTGCTTGAGGAACTGTTGGCACCGTTGGCTTATGAAAGAGTTGTGGTGTGATCTATGTGTTTCTCAAACTTGTCAAGTAACTGACTACAGAAAGTGAGTGTATTTTGTCAGTCTGTTTATTTAGGAAGAGTATCTGGAAAATGTTTTTTCAACATGTAATACAGTATAGAATAATAACTCCCTGTGTGGAAGTTATAGTTAGGCTAGCATCATTTGGCTAATCTCACAGGAGGCATATTGAGGGTTTAGTAGTGGATATAGAGCTTCATCTGCCTGTTGAGACCACTAAATATCTGATTTGTAGATGGTAGTTTATGCAGGTTAAATTACTCTAAGGACATGACCAAATGAGAGATAAAGGGAAAAAATATTTAGACATTTTCTAATGCCTTGGTCTTTTAAAATGAGTACTGTGTTTTGGGTTTTGTTTTGCTTTTCCACTTTCAAAGGTATGAGGTCTCCTGTGTCGAATGTTAGGCTGTTTACTACAGGATCCTGGAGCCAAGCAGAGCTCCCTGCTCAGGTACGGAGCTCTGGCTCAGTGCAGTGCCAGTAACCGTGGTCAGACTCCAAGGACAGCAGGACTCTTGTCTGCTTCCTTTCCCACTGAGCTCCGCTTTGTTCCTTTTTTCTGTGCTGTTGCTATGACTGAATATGGTAATATGTTTATAAATCTTTTACACCAAAGCCAACCATGTGATAAAGCATATCCTTCTAGACTGTCTGAATAGAATCTTAAGAGAAAAAAAATGAATCTATTTAGAAAATTCAAAGGAGAGGGATGCAGGCAGGCTAGGAACGGAATATTGATTGCGGCTTCATTTCTAATCAAATCATATTGGTGAATAGGCTGCTAACATCTCTACAACTCTAAAAATAGAAAAATCTCATATGAGTTTAATACGCAGGAACTAGCATTAAAACAGAATTGGCAACTAGCATTTATGTGCTTTTGAGAAACCTCTATGTTTAGCTTACATTCAAGCTGAACACATGCCATTTTCTGTTGATAGTTTTTTTTAAATGCTCTGAATTAAGATTACAAACTGCCTTAAAAAGACTATCAGGCTTATTGCAGTATTTTATGGCGTAATAAAATTGTATGGGGAAGGTAGGTAGGGAAGCACACGAGTGAACTTATGTCTCCTGCTTTAAATAGTTCTGTTGTGCTGTAATGGCCAAAGAATGTGGGGAGCAAACTCACTTGAGTTGGGCAGCCTGTAGCTTCGTGCAGAAATACTATAATGAGATGAGTGCAACTATTTGACTATGGCACTGGCTTGAGAGAGGCTCTCCCAATTCTCCGTGGTTAGGTAAGGGAGGCAGTGACTTTCAATAAGCTGAAAAATAACTCCTAAAAATGCTCTGAAGCATCTTCTATTGTTTTCATACACTTGGCAGAGAAGTTGATTGGTGAGCTCTGTGACTCAGTTCCTGGAAGGTGTAAGTCATGGATGGTGAGTGCTTATGTGACAACTCGACCAAGCAGAAAAGCAATGGCCTGTGCTCTTCTTTCAGAAGTGCATAATTATTATTACTAACCTGGTCTAGCTAACACAGGTTATGGCTGTATGAGAATCTGAAAATCTATTTGCTTCATGAAGTTGTTGTTAGCTATAATATAAGTAACCCCTATTACCATTCCTCCTGCTTAGATGATATGGTAGCTTTATGTTTCTTCATAGCGTGTGAAGCTTACCAGCGATGCTGGAAGAGATTCTGAGGGTAAAACACAGGTCTACGCTAATGTCTAACCTGAAAATTTTGTTTTTATCATATGTATTTATACCACTAGACTTACTCATCACTGTGGATTTAATAGTAGACACTACTGAGGATATAGAAAAATCCGTTCTCTTTTAAGATTGTGTTTTATTAATTAAGCAATATTATCAGTTGTTGTGTCAAGTATCCATTCAAATTGAAATGTATGGATTGCATAAAACCATATGTTTGGATTTTGTAGTATCCAGAATAAACAATTGTTGTTTGTGTGGTGTAATATAAATCATCAGTATTATTTTAAAAAGACTAATTGTCCTGGGATAGTCTTAATTTCCTATATGTCCTTCTATAAGACTCTTAAGAAACATTAATGCATAGATTGGCAATTTTTGTAAATCTCGGTAAGTATTGTACCAGGTAAAATATATCCCAGATAAAAAGCATGATTAAACTAATTTCAGATAAAAAGATGAAGTTGCAAATATTAGATGAGCAAAAGCAAGAAGATAAGAGGAAAGATATAACTGAAAAGAAAAATGTACAAACTTAGAAAGTGAATAAGCACATAACTGTCAGTGTAGATATTATTTCTGTAGCAAGCTATACTTGTTTTTATTTATGTAAAGTTGACCATACTACAATATTCTAATGACAATATTAAGGTTTCCTCTTACAAAAAATCTGTTTGATTAGCCAGTGGTTCTCGTTGATATGAATTGACAAGTTTGCCTGCTTTGTCTTTAGACTCTAAATTATGGCTAGTATGGTGTCTGGCCATATAAACATCTTGGTAATGTAAATCTCTGAACTTTAGTTATGTTTCAACAAATATTATTTGAAGAATAATTTTATCATTACCTGAGAGACATTATCCCAGAACAATTTAACATTGTTAGTATTGCCCTATTCAATTAAATAAATAATCCCTCTGACACCATCGCGTCCTCTGGAGGGCTAGGATGAAACACCCAACATATATCCTTAATAATGCTGAGACCTTGTCCTGGTTTCGGCTGGGATAGAGTTAATTTCCTTCCTAGTAGCTGGTACAGGGCTGTGTTTTGGATTTAGTATGAGAATAATGTTGATAACACACCGATGTTTTAGTTGTTGCTAAGTCGTGCTTGCACTAGTCAAGGACTTTTCAGCTTCTCATGCCCTGCCAGCGAGAAGCTGGGAGGGGTCACAGCCAGGACAGTTGACCCAAACTGGCCAAAGGGATATTACATACCATATGACATCATGCTCAGTATATAAACTGGGGGGAGTTAGCCAGGGGGTGGGGACCATTGCTTGGGAACTGGCTGGGCATTGTTTGGCGGGTGGTGAGCAATTACATTGTGTATCACTTATTTTGTATATTCTTTATTATTATTATTATTATTTTCCTTTCCTTTTCTGTCCTATTAAACTGTCTTTATCTCAACCCATGAATTTTACTTTTTTTTTTCCTCTCTGATTCTCTCCGCCATCCCACTTCGGGGGGGGAAGCGTGTGTCAGCAAACGGCTTGTGTGGTGTTTAGCTGCCTGCTGGGTTAAACCACAACAGATCCAAATTAAATTATAAAGGCCTTAATCCCCTCTGTCCTCCTAAATTGAGTTTCAACAAAAATAAAAAACCTGAAAGGCCTTGAATATGAAGGTCAGGGGCCTATAACACTTATCCCAAGGCAAGAAAAGACAGTAAAAGCAATACAGGCTGCAAAGCTGTCGTTGCTTGTCACTTTCTTACATGACTGTTGCTGTTGCATTATTGGTGTTGCCTTTTTAGCCCTGCTGTCTCCTATGATAGTTCTTGACTAGATCTGTGCCACATTGAGCACGATTTTGCATAAACATATTAATGTAGCAAAGAAGTTGCATAAAGCTGGTCTATAATATTTTATCAACCCTCTCAATTACAGTATCAAAGATAAGGGGGTTTAATTTCACTGTATTAAATGACTTTTAGATTAGCAACATGGTTTTAGCAGATTAAGAAAGACCAACTTGAACACAGTTTTTTTTCTACTGAATCTATTCTGTTCTATTCAGTTTCATGTGCTGTGCAACTGTACAGTTTCTGAGCACTTTCCAGTAGTCTGTTAAACAAAGTCACTACTGTTTCTTGTCTGTGATTCCCATCTCACAGTCCTGCATTTGGGAAAGTTTTTTGTGTTGGATGGCAGAGACAGAAGAGCAGCGTTTTTGTTTGAGTTTGGTTTGGTTTTTTATTTAGTTTGAGCACTGAATTTGTGCCTAAATTTTGTGCATAATATACATTCTCCTGTGTATTTATACTACATAGAGATGTTCACCAAATGTGCCCTACAGTTGGAGTAGAAGGCAGTGAGCTTTGTAACGAGCCTTTAGTATCCGCAGGAGTTCATTCCACCCTTGACATTTTAGTTCTGGCCAAACAGAGATGTATTTTCAGTTTGCAAACATCTTGGAGAGGAAAAGTCTGCTTTGATTTGCCAGTACTACCATGGCAATACATAACAGTTACTACTCAAGCTTGTTCAAAATTACATCGGAGGCTTTGTGCCATACTCCTAAAATTCTGTGAATCCCTGTTAAAGGCAGTTGTTTAAAAAATAGTTTCTTTCTTTATCCTTAAAACTTAAAAAAAATTGTGATTTAACACTTTCGTTACAAGTAATATGATGACATAAGTGTAATTTAACCTAGTTTGTCTTTTAAAATTGTCTATTGTTTGAACTGCTATCTCAAAGTAATTCAGTTTAATAAATCTCACTAATTGGGGAAGTGTGGTCTCGGGATACGAATATTTTTTAAGACTCGATAAAAATTTTACTGTAGGGTTTTATTCCTCTCTAATTGGGTGAATCTGATTTTCTTTTCAGTTAGACAAGCCTTCTGCATTTCGGGTTTTTAATTAATTGATGTTATCTTGCTCACTTGTGGAACTTCTCTACAATACAGTTTCTTTTACTCGTTGAGATATCTTCTGTAATGTGCACTAGTATTTGAAGTGTATGGTGTATACAAAAATTTGAAAGAAAAAGGAAAAAAATGGAGTATGGAGATGACCCATCACTAAGTACAAATAGTGGGTTATTTTATTTCATTCAGATTGAATATTCAATAAAACTGATATAACAGTCTTAGCTGAACTTTGTTCAGAGAGAAAAGACCGGTAGGAAAGTTGTTTATATTAAAAAAAAAAAAAACCAACCAAAAACAAAACCTCAATCTCTTATAGGAAATGATTCATGCCAGTACAAACTCATGAACATTTTAAAAGATTGTGTGAGAAACTATTTAAAGTCACGTGCTCTAGACAGTGTTTTAACGTACGGTGATTCTTTCAAGACACTTAACCTAAGAGTTTATTTAAAATGTGTTGTAGGCTTCTAAAAGGGTTTTCTTCCTTTGCAACTGACAAATAAGCAATTGGTGCAGCAAATATGTTGACTTGACACATTGCTAACTGTGGCCCAGGTATGAAACTGGAATGTTTCTGTGGTTGTATTTATCTTTTGGCAGTCTGTGTGTGAGCAGGATGATTTCCATCCTAGTCTCCTCAAAAAAAGAATAGTCTTTTGGCTGAATAATGTAATTTTCATCACTTTAGAGCTGTCAGTTCAAGTAAAATTTCCTGAATATTTTTCACCAGGAGAAGAGATTCAAATCTACAAAAGCAGGAAGGTAGAAGGTGCTGCCTCCACATGTCTAGGAATCAGAACAGTCGCAAAGTGGGTCAAATTCAGCGCACAGGGGGATGCAAGCCCACGTGAAACATGTTTCTGGAGAGTGCACAAACACTAGCTGAAGTAGTTGTTCACTCTGATGTGTTGCTATTATGTGCACATGGAGCCTCTTCAAAAAGGATTCAGGGAGATCTGCTTGCAGAGGCACGCTCATCTTCAAAACGTGTGCTATTTGTGTCTTTTTTTCTGGAAAAGTTATCATTTTTTGTGAATTCATATTTAGTTGTAACTATTTGAATTGATTCTTAGGGTGTAAACTTACAATACCATGCCAAGAGCAGATTCTCCAGAAGATGCACATCAGCTGAAGCATGGCTTTATTTTTTTTATATATATATAAGATTTTTTATACGTGTACATTTATATAAATAAGAGATGTATATGTATGTAAGCATACAAATAATATTTGAAGACATTGCATCCAGAATAAGGAGGACTGTTATAGTTGCTCTTGAGAAGATCTGATTAGTTCTATTCATAAATGGAAGTCATAACCTGTGACCCAGTTTATAGCATAGTCACAGCAGCAGAAAACCTTGTTTCATTATATTTTTACTTTTCTGAAAGATGTTATTTATATTAACCTGGTGGACAATGTTTCATTTTCTTCCAGGAGGGAGATATTGCAAAGAGTACTGCCTGAGTAGGGAACTGTGGTTGTGTTGCCTAATGCTTTATATTGCCCCTTCAGTAAAAATAAAAGATTTTTTTTGCTATTTTAAAAAGAAATGGAACTAAAAATGCTTTGAAGTTCCTTTGTTGTGGTTTTCAGGAGATAGAGGGTTAAATCTGTTGAATCTGCAGAGAATTTTGGCACTTACTGCACTGCAATTATTCAGAGCAGTGTTAATCGGTTATGTATAGTAGCTTAAAATACCATTATTGCAGCAGTGTTTTTTGAATAACAGATGACCTGTATAATAATGCATCTGTGTGGTTCCAGTTTTAGTTGTCCTTATCTTGCATAATGAAATACAGTTTTGTTAATAAAAATAATTTTAAACTTTTTTTTTTAACAAAGTAGGCTTCAAACAAAACCTTTCATCTGTCTTTCTTTTCTGGGCTTGTCTTCTTTCTTTTTTTCTTTCTTTCAGTATATGTAGAACATGAAGTATGGCCAAAGTTTTTGAATTTTGGTGGCCCAGTCTCCCTGCAGTTATCTGCCTTTGGCCTTATTTGTGGTATTGGGTACAAATACAAGCCTTGGATATCAGGTGTGGAACAAAAAAATATACTCATATGTGTAATACGGCAAATACTGAAAGTTTGCTTGTGTATTTAAGTAACTAAGCTTTAAAAAATAAAGTTGCCTTGTCAAGAGATGTACTAGTTATTATGGAGAGGTAAATAAAATGCTCTTCAAAATGGAGATCCTTTCCTGGAAAGCAGCCTGAAATGTTAGGGCAGGGGTGGGGAGGAGGAGAGGGGAAGGAGAGACCGTGTGGTGTTCAGCACACTTCCGAGTTCAACTAGGTTGGTTGGTTTGCTGCTGATACCTGGAAGGAGGGCTACCAGGTGTTGAACTTAATGGACAAGCAAAGCTTAGAACCCCTAATATCTAAAAATCAGAGAGATGGGAGGAATGTCAGGTATGCGTGAAGTCTTCCTAAAGAGGGCTCAAAGCCATAGCTGTAAGCCTTCCAGTAGTGCCTGTAATAGTGAAAAATGACGTCTGCTTATTAGGCAGCCTGGGGTTGTTAGTCACATCATGTAATGAAGCAGACCTTATCTTTTGATTAGGCCTTTGTATCAAAAAATGAACGAAAAGTCCAGTGTATAGGCAGAACTGCTGATGTAACAGAAATGTATGTTTGAGATTTTATTTTATTAGCCCAGTGTGGAGAGAAGAGGGGAAAAAAGGAAGAAGCAAGCAGGCTCCTTTGAATAAGTGACTCAGTTCATGTGCAGGACAAGATGTTATTGTTTATATGCTCAGGATGTGCTGCCACAGCATTAACACAAATGAAAAGATCTTATGCGTGATGGAGCTATTGTTCTCTTGTTTATAAATGGAAGTTTTGCAATGGTTAAAATAAACAAAAGACCCATGTCTTGGGTCTTTTGCACATGAAGGCCAGTCTGTCTGTATTTAAAGTAGTTTATCTCTGAATTGGTAGTACTTCCAAAATTCCCTCCTGCAGTAAAGTCTTAATAGTCCTGTTATAAAATAGGTTTTACATAAGTTTTGCCAGCTCAAAGCAATAAGAAGTAATGAATTAGACTTTCTAAAATCAGTGTTGGGTTGTGGGTTTGATTTTTGTAGATCTGTAAATCACACATTTAAAATTTCCTTAACATTGTATTTTAGGGGAAGGAGGACTTGGTTGTTGACTATTAAGTTAGATGTGGGAGTTATTTCTCTGTAACTGGGGGCAAGAAACTTGGTTGGTAATATTTCCTGGAAGTCTCTTGTATGATCGTACAGTTCCAGGAGCTGGGTTTTCAGGAAATGCTTAGACAATCTGAATAGCAATAAAATTAAGAGTTGACTGTGAAACAAAGAACCAGGTGGAGGGAGCAGGTGACCTGTTGTAGGTTTATCAACATGGAATAGGTAATTTGTGATGTGAAGTTAAACAATGGAGTGATACAAAGGAAAGCACACTCTAAATCACAAGTGGTGGGAAATCAGAAGCATATGCTGTAACTATGAGAAGTGGTTAGTCATGGCAGGGATGTGGCTGGCTTTTTATCAAATTCTTATTCATAGAAAAGGATTTAATATTTGAAAATGTATAGCAGCTGGCTTTTCACAGAGAATTTCACAGTATTCTGGAAAATTTCATTCTTGTCACCTATTTGAACATCTTCAGAAAAAGAAAGCTTATTATTGAATGGGAGGGGAAGAAAATCCATAAAAACTGAGGGGAGGGGGGAGGGAAAGCACTTCTTAGAAACACTAGAAGTGAGTTGAACGATTAGCCTAGAAGAAGAGATAGAGAATGTCTTGCATCACTCTTCAAAAATATGCCACCCCCACACTGATTCATAGTGGCTGTATTTTGAGGGATTTGTGTCAGGTGAAAGGCACTCTCCTTCAGTGGGAGTGGGAGTGCAGGCTTCTCATAAGCACTTCTTGATGGAACCACCTGTGTAGCACCTGGGGCTCCCAAGTATTTCCTTACATTGCTATGGAAACCTGAGAGAGGAGGAACATACACATAAAAGTGACATTTATTTTGATTTAAGAAGTTAAGAGAGAGTATTTTAATGACTCCTTCTTAATTAATGGCGCTTATCTAAAGAGCGGAACTGATCTAAAGCAAAATAGTTAAGTGGGGTGTGGAGCCTATGTCTTGCCCGCTTAAGAAACTTAAGCGTAGTAAATCTGAGTATTAGTTCATTGCAGTATTGTTTTCCCTAGCCAGGACAGTTTGTTTTTGGGGTTTTTTTGTTGTTGTTACATGACTGCTGGACAGTAAATGGAAAGTAGCTTGCTTGCTTTTATAAAGGCCTGTTGAAGTTTGCAGTGTCTAGGCACAGAAGTTGTTTGTATTGGAACTGGTTTGCTCATGTCAGTGTTATGCTGTGGAACAACCTGAAACAGGACTGAGTGTGAGTTGTGACATGGGAGACTTTTCAGTGGATGTTGTTGGGTTTTGAAGGAGCTGGTGTTAGCAATGAAGCAGAAAACTGCCTCTTCCCCCCATTGTTCTTTTCTCCCATTGCCGGTTTAATCTGAAATAGTACCATATCTAAAGACTTATTTACACACAAGCAGTGACCTAGCTAATTTGGCCTTAGTTCAGTCCTTTAATTAGAAATTAGATAAAAGGTTATTTCTGGGATACTCCTAGTTTGAACTGAGCATGTCCATAGGATTTGAAACAAAACAATGTTGGTGTGAACTTGGTTATTTGGGTCGCAGGTTATGCATGGCTATTTGGCATTGACCAAATTAGACCAAGAGAGTAAAAGCTGCCTTTCTAGCAACACCAGAACTTATGTGTATATGCTTTCTTTGGCATTGCTTTCTACAGAGTTTGTTTTAAAGCATTTTAAACTTTTTTTCTTAAGCTAAAATTGCAAGCACATTTACATCTTTCTTGAGGTGCCTGTGCTTACAGTCTCAACTCTGTGGTGCTAGTAAAAAGAACTAAAATGGAGAGAAAGATAAGTGATCAAACTGAGCCTGAGAAGGAGTGGGTTCTATATCTGAGGTCTTGACTAGTATGCTTAGTTGCTTAGTCTATATCTGAGGTCTTGCCTAAGTTGCTTTGTATAACAACTGAATTTTTATAATTACCAGACCATGTTGGCATAATGGGGAAAATTTTCTAAAGTATCCAAAACTCTACAGGCTAGTCTGCCTCTGAATGATGCCTTACTCATGAAATGGCCTTGAAGCTCCCCAGCCTTTGAATATTGAAGTACAGATAACCTGCCCAAAGGGTATCTGGGATTGTCTTTGACTACCATCTGGAATAAACCCCTGATATGTGTTAGTGAGACACCTTACAGCTTTGATGTTTGTCTTTTTGATAGGTGATAGAGGAACTCTTGATAGTAAAGGAACACCTTCTGTGTTTGTTGATTCCATCAGCGTTTGCCAGATGGTCTTAGACAAATCACTTACCCTGGATCTCTGACTTCCCCAGTAAAAAGTAGAAGCAGTGTTTGCTGTCTCCCTCCATTCCTGTATTCTCAACCCTCTGCATGATTATTAGTATGATGTTCTGAGTGTAGGTACTTCTAGCTATTACTATTAAGTAGCTCTTTAGAAAAACATGAGCAGAAGGTGTTTTGCTGTAACCTACTGTACAGCAATTTTAGGGGCTGATTTTATATAACTTAAAACCTTTCATGATGATTAAGCACCGTTTTAAGCCTTCCATGAAGGACTCTCCTCCTGTGGGTTTTCGAAGGAGCAGTGAATTTGAAAGAGAGAGTAAAACTCTCTCCCCAAACACATTTCTGCTTTTGAATACACTGAAAAAGTAGCAAAACCTCCTCTGCATGCTCTTTTACCCATTGGAACCCCTGTGCTTCTGGTATATGTATACTTCTTGACAAAAAGATAATTACTCCTGATTATTTTTGCTGCTATTGCTAAACCCTAAAAGCCTTAGAGCTGCCTTAATCCTATCTTGTATGTTTCTTATAGGATTCTTTTTCTAAGCATTAATCAGATACCCCTCTAAAAGTCTGGCAAGATAGACTTAAATTGTCATCATAAGCTTTTGTTTAGCTTGCACAGCTATGACTGGTGATGGTAACGAGGCTGTTTGGGAAAAGAAAAAAAACCAACCACCTCTAAACTGAGCCGGTGTGACTAAGTAGATCACTTTGTGTCTTCACGGTTTGCTTCTGTTAAGTGAGGCAACCCAAAGATGTGTGCTTTCCGGAGCCCGATGCATATATGCAGTCAATGACTCTGTCTTGCAAATGCTTTTTCTCTGTGCTCTTTCAGCCACTTCTTAAAAGAGTATAAAAGAAATCTATGAAATAAACAGCAGAATTCAGTTTGACACCTAAACATAGGTGGCTGAGCTCTCACTTGTCAGTGGAGAGCTATTGATACAGTCAGTGGAACAGAGGAAGTGATTCATCTGAGCAGCCATGAGATGTGGGCTGCACTAGGGTGGGCTGCATGCTCTCTATGCTCTGTTCACTATGGATTTCTTTCTCCCAAATGGATCCCACACAGTATCTTTGGGGAAGAAATAACCACCTACATCTGCTTTGCATTTTGCAACCAGAGGATATAATGACCAATCTACATAGGGTGTTAAGCATGATGTTCTTGCCTGTTCAGCAGTTCCTGTCCACATGGAACCCCTTTCCAACAGTCATACCGGTGGCATTTGGGCACAGGGGTCCTTTTGTGCTCTGAGCTCATTGTTAGCATGGCCTGCAAATCTGAGCTTTCGGTTGCTTTTGCAGACGGTAAGTGAGAAAACATGTGGATCATTGTGATACCAATAATATCCCTATCCTTGCTTCTGCAATTGGGTTTTCCAAGCACTATTGTGCTCTGAATGCTTCTTTATGAATGGCTGGTTGCCTTTTACCCAGCCCTCCATTTACCATGTAAGACGGAAAGTATACCTGCTAATTCATGTGTAATGAAGGGTTCCCAGCAGTGCGCCTGTGTTCACTGCACCAAGCAGTTATTCCGCTATCCCTTTCGAAGCCCTGGACTTTGGCTTGGGATGGGCTGCATGAACAGCCTGGCCATGCAGGCAGGGATCTACTTGGCTCCTTGGGAAAGGAGGGCTGGGGCAGAATGAAGTTGCTTTACCTCTGAGAGGTACCTATCTAGTAATCTGTGGTGTCTGGCTCTGATGCAGGCAAGAAGCCTGAATTGCTGCACTCCTAAATCACCGTTCTTGAAAGCTAGTCTTTGAGCAGCACCAGCATTACAATTAGTTCTCAACTGGGTTGTAGCAAAGTGCATATGTGAAGCGGTCCATAAAATGCAGTGGTCTCTCCAAGCCCCAGATTTCTTCTTTCAAGCTAACCTCAGCTATGGCTGTCCCACTAACCATGTGCCAATCGTTTTTTCCCTGTTTTTCCTAGAAGCCAGATTCTGGACATGCGTCTGGTATTTCCTCAGACTCTGGGCTGGTGTGTTGCCTTCCTTGTGTTACCACTTGTCTTGGGGACTGCTCCCTCTCATCTATTGCTAATCCCCAGCTCCCTATTAATTGTTATCATGATAGGAGAGATGTATGATGATTCCATTCTTTTTTCTTTAAGTGCTTCTCACTTCCAAAAATATGGCTGGTCCCAGGTAGGTTGTTTTGGCTATTGGGGCCACTACTGTATGTGTATATATATTTTTGTTTGTTTTTTTTCTTTTGGCAGCCACAATGACAATCTTAAAAACAAATCAATCTCTCAACAACTTCTTTATTGTTAACAGCTCGGTGCCCTTGTCAGGCGCTGGTGACCCGACAGTCACAGAAGGAACAATGGCATGGATGGCATTCATCATCTCTTTCCATAGCACAGCTGGAAGAGCACTCGTGTAGTTTGAGGGGGATGTGCGTTCAGTCTCCTGCACGTGGGAGGATTTCAGCCCACATCACAGGAGAGTGCGCCAGTCCCTGTGGGGATGAGGTAGCGTCCCAGACTCCTACTGACAGTCTTCTGCTCAGTATAGAGAACTGGGCATTTGATACAGCAGGAAGTGCAAGTTTACAGTGATTCAGGAGGGTACGCAGAGGGTAATTCTTCCCAGCTCAAGATAAGACTGTTGCAGCAAGGAGGCTTTGGGGTAGGGTTTGACATAGGATTTGAAGTTGGACTTCTGCTCTCTTGGGGTAAGATCAGTGTTGAGCTAGAAAGCAATCACAAATGGATCTTTGCCAAACTCTTCTACCTTATCAAGATAGAAGACAGGTGATATGCCACTTGTCTAGAGATACTTGGGTCCTCTAGTGTCTGCTTGCTTCTGATTTAAAACAAAACAACAGCAACAACAAAACAAAAGAACAAACCCCAAACCCTCTGCAAACCCACATGAAAACAACGAACCAACCAAAAAAAACCACCAAAAAAACCCCAAAATACCCACCCCACCAACTAAAAGGTGTAACACATCAAGAGAAGATTTCAAGTGCCTCTGTTCCTTGACCCAACCTTGCATCATGATGGCAAGAGGACAACTGCCATTTTGGCCAAATACAGACAGAGGAATGTCTTGGATATGACTCTGCTGTACCCTTGGTGAGCTCTCAATCCAGTAAGCTAAAAAGCTACTCCTAGTAGTGTTTTGGGAACTTAGACACAATTCTTTTCTAAACTTCACTGAATTTAAACTGACCCTATGATTAGTTATACTCATTTCAGAAGTAGTTAATTGATTTCCTCAACACCAAAAGCAATGCAACTTTCAGCAGATGTATTCCCTCGATGCTATTGTTCTTTTTATCTCTACTGATGTTGTGACCTTGAAGTTCCAGGAAGGCAGGGGGTGCATGGTGATGATAGACCTGGCTGAGCGCTAGAGACTCCAGTGAGGGAGAGGACATAAGGGAGAAGGGATCTGGTTTGGGCTTGTATCCAATTATTACAATATATTTTTAGACTATTTTGTACTAAGGAAGTAAACACTTAATGCTGTGTAAAGGTTAGAGATAGACCCACCCATTCTTGGAATTATGTACAGCTTGTCCTGAGTGACATCAGTGATGTATCTGTCTTGTGTATACATGCAATTCGGTGATTTATTACAGTATAATTTTGTGCCAACGCTTATTCAAAAATGTCTTAGGTTGTTTCAGGAAACTATTGTTTTATACTGAGCTTTTTCTCTTTACTGAATTTGTGCAGACCCAGTAAATCCATTTAAAGAAATATTTGCAGTATGGGGTATAGATCTAGTATCTAAGCTTTTCAGCTATTTGCCTTGATTGCTTTTCTGTGGTGTATGAGTCTTTGGAAAGATACAAGTATCCTATGTCAAACTATTTTTGCTTATATTAAATGCATGTTTTAGCTACCACAACAGTATTATGAGTGTTATCACTTTAAAAAGTGATCTGTAAAAAGCTATCTTTTTTCTATTAGTTATATTTCTAAGACTTGTTCAATTTAAAAAAAAATCAATAAAAATGGAAGTTAGTTTTGACACTTGTGATTTTTGTCACTCTTTAAATTAGGTATCACCCTGAATATAGAATGCCATCCATATGTGTCATGTGCAAATGCTAAAATGAGATCTCATCAATAAAGTGGATTTTCTGTGAAGCACATGTGACTGATGATATTAAATCATATACAATTTTTATATATTTAAAAAAATTACTTTTACTTCTTTTTAATAATTAAACATATGGCTCAATATCAATTATTTTTAACCAACTGGTAAAGTGCAGAGCTGTTAGGCCACAGCACTGGTTTATCCTTGGAATAGAGTCCAAGTCATAAAGGTCACCATTAACCAATATTCTCCAGAAGAAATTGTAAACTCCAGAACTCTTCAGTTTGCATTTTTCAAGTGTCCATTTTTCTTAGAGGTTGGTGAATGTGAACTTTTATGTTACCTGGTTTGCACCCTGAGCAGTGCAGTAGGAAAAGAAAAAGAAAAAAAAAAAAGTACTGTAATCCTCAGTAATATAGGGATAAGAATACAAAGTAGGAGTAGAGATGATCTTGTCTCTGAAATGATCAGATACAGATCCAATTTTATGGCTATATTGCCCCTTCTGTGTTTGTAACCCGTCATGATAGACACAGGGTGCGAATAGTTCTTCTGATCAATCTGTGCATGATGCATGTCATTAACAGTAGGACACCACGTCTGGTTCCTGAGCCTGTATTTTAAGGGGAATACAGGAATACTGGAGAGAATTTCCAGGAGGGCCACCAAAACTGTGCAAGGATGAGAAAACAAGCCTTACAGCAATGATTAATGATGATAATCAAGGAAAAGATTGAATGGTGATCACTGGATGTGTATGTGCGCATAGGTCTTGCTCCAAGATCTTCAGTATTATAGACAATAATAAATACTGTAGTTGGAAATCAAACTTTTAACATAGGATGTCAGGCATTTTGAAGCAAAGAGTAGTTAAAGCATTTCACAAATGCATCTTTAAAAGATACTTTAATATAGCTTCTGCCTTGTCTCTGCAATGGTCTTGCCTGAGCAATTGCATTAGTTCCCTCTGGTTTTAAAGCTCTGAAGACCCATTATGGCTAGAGCGTTTGTTAAGCAGTCTCTATAGATACAACGTTGTGGCAGCTTTAATGAAACGTACCTTCTCTGTCACAGAGGCTAGCACGAGATGCTAATAGGGATGAAGCTCTTCTGGTTAGGTCATTCTTGTCTCATGCCTCCCCCATGGCTTTGACTTTACATGAGGAAATTTCTATTTTGCTACTATAAGCTACTTGATATTGTGTAGTTGTTATAATTACATGCGGAAAAGGAAACTGAAAGTTGGATTTTAAAAAGTAAAATTCAAATTCCATTTATCTCTTTTCTCTCTCCTTAGGTGGAAAGACATGACATGAATACCCTGAGTTTACCACTTAACATTCGTCGTGGAGGCTCTGACACCAACCTGAACTTTGATGTACCAGATGGGGTCTTAGAGTTTCACAAAGTCAAACTCAGTGCGGATAGCTTGAAACAGAAAATCCTCAAGGTTACAGAACAAATCAAAGTTGAACAAACAGCTCGAGATGGAAACGTGGCTGAGTATTTGAAACTGGTAAACAGTGCAGACAAGCAACAGGCTGGGCGCATTAAGCAAGTCTTCGAGAAAAAGAACCAGAAATCTGCCCACTCCATTGCCCAGCTGCAGAAGAAATTGGAGCAGTATCACAAAAAGCTCAAGGATATTGAACAAAATGGATCTTCCAGAAGTACTAAGGATACTTCCAAAGATAACTTGAAAGATATTCAGCATGGAAGGCCTCGTACCTCTGGGCATGGAACAGAGAGCAGCAAGTCGGGTGTGCCGGGTGTATCCTTGACACCACCTGTCTTTGTTTTCAGCAAGTCTAGAGAGTTTGCAAACCTGATCCGAAACAAATTTGGTAGTGCAGACAACATTGCTCATCTCAAAAATAGCTTGGATGAATTTCGGCCAGAAACGAGTTCTAGAACATATGGGGGCAGTGCCACCATTGTTGCCAAACCGAAATATGTTAGTGATGATGAATGCTCAAGCGGGACCTCTGGCTCAGCGGACAGTAATGGAAATACTTCCTTTGGTCCTGCTGTGGCAAGTACCCTGAACAGCCAAGGAAAGCTTTCCATTATTTTGGAGGAACTAAGGGAAATCAAGGAGACACAGTCCCAATTAGCTGATGATATTGAGAATTTAAAAGCACAATTTAAAAGAGACTATGGCTTTATTTCTCAGATGTTGCAAGAGGAAAGATATAGGTATTTTTTTTTTTAACTGTTCTCTTGAAATGACTTTTGAATGGGTATAGAAGCTATTTGGAAAGTGTAAATGTGGGTGTGTGCTTGTGTGTGTGATATGTCAGAAGCAAGAGGAAAAAATAATTCCAATCAATATCTGGTACCAAAATGTTCCACTCCTTCCGATAACTGAAAATACATGTAGAACACTAATATTTCCTATCAAATGATGTGGTAGTTTGTTGCCTTTTGTTGAAGGCTTGTTTGAAAATTCCCTCACCTGACATCTTACTGGCATATTGTATTATGTGAATACTGCATATAGGAGGTGCCAATTGTTTTGTAACTGGTGGAAGAATTCTGATCTATTGCGACTTGAAAATGCTAATCAGTCTACGGTGCAGCAGAGCTGACTTACAGCCGATAAATATACCCTTTAGTCCTGAGTACTTTGTCCAAATACTTCTCAGACACGTTGTTATCTTGTGAATGCAATGTCACTTTGTACCCCAGTGTAACACAGCTGTGAAATGTAATTTTGAGTGCTGTAGCACAACTTCCCCTTGCATTTGTTACTTGGCAATTAATTCTTTTATCATCCACTGTGGGAAGTGAGATATGTTCTACAGAGGGCTTGCACTTGCTGTACCTATATCCCATTTGTCATATCACTTGTTAAAGTAAGTGTTGATTCTTGAAGTCTTTACTATGCTAATGGACAAAAACTCAGTATGAATTACAGTAATTTAATGTTTCCCTTGTTTACACTTGAAATACAAGGGAAGGCTGGATATCAGGTGGTAACATGGGGAGGAAAGAACAGAGCAAATGACCTACTGCACTCAGGACTTGGTTTCAGGAGAAGGCAGGGTGTGCTTTTCTGACAGCTCACTGCCATTAAGATCTCAAACCTCCTGCCACCATTTCCACAGCTAGACAATTTTGCCTGCATCATTTTTGTGCTGACTGCAGTGTTTGCCTGTTTGTGTGTTAAATCAAGTTATAAACTCACCAAAAAAACTTTAGTTCTCTGGTGGTTTAGTTGAAATGGTTTACCATGCACAGACATGCCAGAACAGGCTGTACATGAATGGCAGGACGCTGCAGTTGTGTTTGAGAGGGGATCGAGGGAACGTATCTTTCCTTTCACTACTGGCGAGCTGTTAACTGGCTCAAGCTCACTTACAAAACCGTATCTTCTTGTCTAAATGAAAAGTGAGAAACAGAAAAATGTGAGTTGGATACCCTTAGCCACTGTTTATAGTTCATGTAATTTGCCAATGATGTACAAATATTTGCTTTTTAACACCCACTGCCAGCAAGGAACACTCAAAAAAGGCTTTCAGTTTGCTCAATAAATGCTTATGTTTCCAAAGTTTTTACTGATTTCTCTATGTGCTCTGTAATGCCAGTCAGATGAATCCATAGTACACTAGGAAGTTACTTTTTAAAATATGTAATTGTTTTAATGATTTAGCATTACTTGAATAGAATGCACTAAATTTAGACCTTTTTTCCTGATAAGATATGAAAGATTGGAAGACCAGTTAAATGACCTCACTGATCTTCATCAACATGAGACAGCAAACTTGAAACAAGAGCTAGCCAGCATAGAGGAGAAAGTGGCGTATCAGGCATATGAGCGATCACGAGATGTTCAGGTACTTTTTTTTTTTTTTCCTTATCATAAACTTCTAACACTTTGTAGAAATCTTGTACTGTAAAACACTTGTATCTTTCTACATCTGTGTATATAAGGAATCTGGAGAAAGATTTAAGTCCATGTTTTGTCTGTTTTAAGATGAAACCCCGCACATTTAAATCGGTTACAGTCTCCATTTGTTTCAATGGTTTCAGAATTTTATCTGCTAGAATTGATGATATAGCCTAGGCAGACTTCTGGATGAAGAATGGCCTGTTTTAATTTCTTGCACCGGAGGAGGAAGGAGTTGAGTCTCCTTGTATTGTGTAAAATGCCACTTTCGACAATGTCCTAACACAAACCTCTTGCTCAGACTTTCGACAATATGTAGTCATATCACTGGCAAGGTTTATTATGAATTGCGTTTAAGGTGAAAAGTAAAAGAGCTAACTGGTAAATAGACTTGTAGATTTGTCAGTTATAATTGAAGAGTTTTAATCCATAGTCACGATGGCCCCTACAATCAAAGCTGTAGGGTGTGTTCACTTCAGTGATCAGTTGTAGTCATGTCTGGCTTCAACCAAAAGCCAGTAATAATTTCTACAAGTTTGTCCTGACAGCATGTAGTTACATACTTGACTATTTATATACAATATAAGCATTTATATAATGCATAATATTTATACCGAAAGTCTGAGCAATGGTGAAAAATGGTGAAAACATTGTTTTGCCTTATCTTGGGTTTAAATTCACTAACAACTGAGGAGTGCTCAAAGACTGTCTTCGTATTGGCTCAGATGGTAAAAAAAAAAAACCAACCCCAAACAAAACAAAATGAAAACCACCCTGTCCTGTACACCCCTGTGCTCACATTTCTAAACATAGAGAGCGCAGGCAGCAGGACGCTCACCCTGTTTCCTGGTTGGTGTGAGAGTTGGGAACCCCCTGGGAACGGAGTGGGAAAGGGATGGTACTGAATCTAAGTATATCATAGGTTCCTTTGTGGGTTTAAAGAAGAGACGTCTCTTGTGCAGGACTCCCTTCTGTGAAGGCATCTTGAGGATGTAAAAAGTGAATGAGGCCCAAGTTCTCCAGCACAAGGGCTGTGAAATGTTCACTAACTCATTAGCAGAACCCTGGAGAGGGGTGTCAGAGGCTTTTGAAACTAATTGAGGTGCTACGTTGATACAGCCTTGTTTCTTTTCCATCTGTACAGTTGGGCCTGTTTAGACCTGTCTCTTTGGGGGTTTGGCAAATAAGCTAAAATAGGGTAAAAGCATTTAGGTTGTGGATATTTTAAGTGAACAACCCAACTTCAGAGCACTCTGTCCCTAAGGGATGGGCAGATCGTTTTTAAAACACTTACTCAGCCTCTCAGTGCAGAACTGCAGGTATCAGACTTTTACAGCTGGACTTCCTCTAAAGCAGCATGAGATGATTTGAGAATAACTTACGGTCAGAGTGGAAGAAGGAGCAGGAAAGTTCTTTAGTGTGTAGCGGAGAGCATGCGTGAACGCTAAGGGACTTTGTGCCGCTCATTAAGGACTGTCTTCTGTATTATTACTAATTCCTAGAAGAGTGAAAGGAAGCGATTTTTTGTAAGGTGCTGTGCCATGTGCTTTGTGCTGACTTTGGTGCCTGGCTGGTGACATGGTAAGCCAGTTCAGCTTGCCGAAACAAGGGAGAACTGACCCAGCCAAAGAAAGCTAATAACTCCGTGTGCAGTGGTTTTGTCTGTTTGTTGTTACATGGAAGATTGGGTTGAATCAGCTTACTGTGTGATCAGGTGAACACCCCTGCCAGTGCAAGGAAAACGTTTGGAGTTTGAGAGTGGGGAAGGAAGTAGGGATGCTGGAGCATAATTTTTCCCTTTTACACAGTGGTAAAAGGTTACGTCGAGTTGATCAATCTCACTAAATTACAGCCTTGCACCATGTTACGTAGTGGTGCCCAAGTCCTGGCTCCAGCAAAAAGTGGCATTTTGGCAAGTGAAGCAGTCGGAAATTTGTCCATGTTTCACACTGAGAGGGCTTCAGTGTGGGGTTAGTGACTTAGGAACCATTTTACTCAAAGACCACTTTTAGTCCACCCTCAAGCAGAAGAGCAAGGTCTGCTTTCTTTAGAACAAAATGTGAAGTGGAATATATCATGAGAGAGAGAGAATCCCATAAAAGCATCACCACAGGTTTCTCTCATCTCTGCTGCACGCTGCCCACTTGGGGTACGGATTAATGAGCATTCACACTGACAGAAGGAGAAGGCAATCTCTTACTGAGGACTCAATCCCAGCACTGTACGATGGGTGGCTTTGAGGGGAAAAGTAATGTAGGCCAGAGAGGTGGTGTAAACCAAATGGTACATGTTGCAAAGCAGATTTAATTGGTACCACAGCGAGCCTGTACTGCACTAATGTTTTCCATAGCGTATACAAAGAAACTAACTTTGATGCTGTTTTAACGCAGTGACAGTTGCCACGGCAACAGCTTTCCCAGTACTTTATCTCATCAGTATATGCAGGAAACATTATCTGTCGTGAACATTAGCGTTAGGATACTTTTTTCTCAAGCATGAAAAATGTAAAGACTACATTTTGGACAGTGTTGTCAGACTTGATTATGCCTGAGCAGGCAGCGATACACACATGCAGATATATATGTGCATTTATTTTTAAAAGAGTTGGTGGTTCATTCAAGTTTTAGGAGTCTGTAATAAATTACACTTCTAGCTGATGGATGGCTCTGTGGCTGAAATGCGAGAAGTGGTGTATGGAAATACAGCTGCCTTAATTCTTGTTTTCTGTCTCCAGGAAGCCTTGGAAT